>NW_024746327.1:0-7152 GCF_018991925.1 Homarus americanus | reverse complement strand
CCATTATTGATTCAGGTCTCTGTATTATATGTTATAATCATACTCCCTTTTGTCACTGAATGTTAGTTCATGTTTTAGGCACATGTGCGCTGTACGCGCATGCGCAGATAGAGATACCGGGAGAGATTCCAAGACAGGACGCTGTTTCCCCTGTCTTAACTCCTTTTGTGTGTTTGTCCCAGAAATAGAACTTACGAACTTGACACCAGTGTGTTTCCTTCACCCCTGATTGGAAGTATCACCTGGGTCTCCCACAGTAACCGCTAGATTAAGGTTAGGATATAAGTACCTCTGGGAGTATGTTCCTCAAGCAGATATAAACAATACTAAATGTAAAGTGTGTGGCCAGACACAGCCACACACTCCAACACTACGTCTTAGACTGAAAAAATAGAACCTTATAGGGATAGAACCAAGCACACTGTGTATGCAACGGCACAGCGCTTCATCTCTGATGACAAGATAGCTGATATACTAAGGCTGTATCCACACTTCGCATCTAGGACTTAAGCAGACTTCTATGTGCCGACTTAAACAAACAATATACTGTTAATACTCTGTAACACTTAATGCCATGATATCCTGACCACTGGGGTGTGAGAAACACCCTTTGTGGCCTCTATTCTGTAATCCTTTTTGTGCTACCGTTCGCAGGATGAGTGTGGGTTGTATGTATGTATAATTGATTGTACTCAGTTTATGTTTTTTTTCATTGTATAACTCAATGTTTACCTCGTGTGTTGTTTATTATGATATATGTCGAGTGTCTGCTTGGCCTGAATATATCCTCTCCCCCAAGCTATTTCCCGGTACAATGTAGACTGACAGAAAATACACAAATTTAACCTAACGCTTAAGCTAACCAAACCTAATGCTAAAACCTAATGCTAACCGAACCTAATCCTAACCGAACCTAATGCTAACCGAACCTAATCCTAACCTAACGCTTAAGCTAACCGAACCTAACGCTAACCGAATCTAATGCTAAAACCTAATGCTAACCGAACCTAATCCTAACCGAACCTAATGCTAACCGAACCTTACCTAACGCTACCCAAACTAACCTAACCAAACGTTACCTAACCTAATCTACTTAACCTAACCTCTGGCCTAATTTGTCCCAGGATTACCCTTTGTTACGTTCTACCACTGATGACTATTGACGTGTCCACGTGTTGACCCATGTATGGTAATTGGTGTAGGGGGAGGGATGCCACTTAGGAGTTTACTGTATATTTATTGTTTCTGGAGAGAGAGAGAGGAGGGAAAAGTCGAGAGGATGAATCAGAGAGCAGCAGAGGGAGAATGAAAGAGAGACAGGAGAAAGGAGAGAGAGAGAAAAGTGAAAGAAGGAAAAAGAAAGAGGGAAAAGAGGAAGAAGGAAAAATAGAGAGAGAGAGAGAGAGAGGATCACATAATTGAAAAGACAGAAGGACAGATAGACACCTCCCCCTCCAAGACCTGGCAAAAATAGGCGCACACTATATCAACAACTCCCCGGAGTGGGAGAAACGCCAGTTTGTGTCTTAGGCCATTTGACGCAACGTTAGTAAGGAGACGCCAGGGCTCTTCAGGGGCTGAATAGCGCAAAACACAGAGAGAGAGAGAGAGAGAGAGAGAGAGAGAGAGAAAGAGAGAGAGAGAGAGAGAGACAGAGAGAGAGAGAGAATGAGAGAGAGAGAGAGAGAGAGAGAGAGAATGAGAGAGAGAGAGAGAGAGAGACAGAGACCCACCGTTAATAAAGGAACCTTGAGCATCACTCCTATACATTACTGATGAAGAAAAAGTAATAATAACTTTTAGAAAATTCAGAGACCCGCAGACCCACGAACACACAAGACCCGAGCCATTTATCACCACACACTGAAGGACCATGACATACCAACCTGGGGGGTCTTGTGTCTGTCTGTCTATTTGATATATTCATCTGTCTAAGTGTATGTCCATTTCATTATATATTTATTCGTGTATTTATCTCTGTCTGTCTGCCTGTTTGGTCGTTTATCAAAATTATCAAACAGCAGGTGGAGTGGGGAGGAAGGGGGGGGGATGATTCGCAGTTTCGCCACCTAGTCCATTAAGTTAACCTAACATTAAACTAATGTAACCTAACATAACGCAAAGGTAACCTAACCAAACCAAACCAAACATTAACCTGCCCTATCTATATAACACTTATCCTAACATTAACCGGATATCATAAAGTTAAGGAGCCATCCCTTGTTTCAACCTAACCAAACCTAACCTAATTAAAACCTAATCTAACCCAATTAAATCCAATTTAACCTAACGTAACCTAACCTAACTCAATCTAACTTAAACTAGCCTAACCCCCCGTTTACAGTTAAGGTACTTAATCACCAAGCGAAATATGCGGGGATTCCTAGTCTTCAAGAGATCCCTAACATAACCTAACATCATCATCATCTACTTAATTAATAAAACCTAACTTAACCTAAACTAACCTAACCCTCGGAAGGAGTTAGAAAGGGCTGCATAATCACCGATCAAAAATTTATAATGAGAAAAGTTATAAGAAACGATGAAGGACTAAAAGTTAATGGTAACGTAGTATCAATATTCGATATGGAGATGATACTGGTCTGAACTCGGGATAGTGAAGAGACGGTATTAAACTATGATGAACAAGACTAGTGACCAAGACGGTGAATAATGTGGCCTAGGGTTAATGCTGTATATAAAGACGGGAATAATGGTTATTTTTAATGTCAAACCAAATCCTAAAAGATGATGACAGGGAACTTCCAGCTGTTATAACCTTTAACGACGGTTTAAGCTATAAATCTTTAAGGACGTTGGTTTAAACAATAACTTTCGAACGACGATAATTAAAGCTAAAAATCCTCAAGAGGTTAGTTATTGCATCATCCTGAATGGTGGAAACTATTGTGTATTTTGTAAGTAAACATTATGTGTGATGGTCGACCTACGTGCCCCGCCAGCAGGGAAGACAGCAGTAATGTACGACACAGTGGTAGGTAAGAAACATTGTCTTGGGTCGTAAGGTAAGGGCGACCACACCTGCCACAAGTCACACGCCCATCCGAGGACAGGATGAAATGTGTGTGTGTCCGGAGAATGGTGGGCGGGGCGCACAGACACGTGTAAGGAGCTTGTAAATGGATCTTTGGCTACGTGTGTGGTGGCCGCCGTGGACACGGGGAAGGGGAGGGAGTGTGGAGACCAGCCGACCTTCACTAATTACGTGAAGAATATATGTGAGAATCTATCGACGTAGTAATAGTCTGTCGGTGGAGTAAGTAAGTAAGTAAGTAAGTAAGTAAGTAAGTAAGTAAGTAAGTAAGTAAGTAAGTAAGTAAGTAAGTAAGTAAGTAAGTAAGTAAGTAAGTAAGTAAGCAAGTAATTAAGTAAGTAAGTAAATGTGTGTGTGATCGGCTGGTGTCGTCGGTGCACCCAAGGCACAGTCAGGGGTCTACCATAAAACACACTGCCAGTACTGGTAATGAGCAGCGTCTGGCCTTCTCCTCACAGTCATAAAACTCCTTCGCCAGACGCATGGTCGCCTTTGACACACAAAAATGCAATCATTCATTAAAACGTAATTGGCTATAAACTTTTGAGTGTAAAATACCCATTTATTGTGAACTTAACAAATTGGTAAATCAGGTGTGTTTATGTAAGCTTGGGTCAGTGGTGTTAAATTTACTGCTGACTAATTATATTATTTTTAAACCAGTATTTATGTTATTATTACAGTTAAAGTTAAGTCGTTTTCATATTTAAAGGTCATCATCATTATCACCATTCATCATCATCATCATGTAAAGGTATTAATAAAAATGAAAAAATAAGTAACGTATACCAGAACTAAAACGTTTGCCGGATATATGAACTAAACCGTCTGCCGGATATATGAACTAAAACATTTGCCGGATATATGAACTAAAACATTTGCCGGATATATGAACTAAAACATTTGCCGGATATATGAACTAAAATATTTGCCGGATATATGAACGAAAACATTTGCCGGATATATGAACTAAAACGTTTGCCGGATATATAAATTAAACCGTCTGCCGGATATAGGAACTAAAACATTTGCCGGATATATGAACTAAACCATTTGCCGGAGATATGAACTAAAACATTTGCCGGATATATGAACTAAAACATTTGCCGGATATATGAACTAAAACATTTGCCGGATATATGAACTAAAACATTTGCCGGATATATGAACTAAAATATTTGCCGGATATATGAACTAAAATATTTGCCGGATATATGAACTAAAACATTTGCCGGATATATGAACTAAAACATTTGCCGGATATATGAACTAAAACGTTTGCTGGATATATGAACTAAACCGTTTGCCGGATATATGAACTAAAACATGTGCCGGATATATGAACTAAAACATTTGCCGGATATATGAACTGAAATATTTGCCGATATGAACGAAAACATTTGCCGGATATATGAACTAAAACGTTTGCCGAATATATAAACTAAACCGTCTGCCGGATATATGAACTAAAACATTTGCCGGATATATGAACTAAACCGTTTGCCGGAGATATATGAAAAACCCTAACTACAGAACCAGTTAAGTGACGTGCCGTGTTATGGACTCTTCCGGAACTGTGATTACAATAATTATTCTCACATGACCCAGTGACGTCACGCGGACAATGGCGGAGAACAGCTGACGTCGACTGTTATTACTGTATAACTGAATACGTGTAATACCATTGAGAAGAGAAGAGAAGAGAGAAATCATTAACAACAGGTACCAAACAAAACTCACTAGACCATTACATGTTCCCGCCGCCTATACAGTAGATCAACATAGGTAATTATCCATTCATATAAACATTGGTGGCCGCTCCTTCACCCGGACTTATACGGCAATTCATTTGATTTATTTCCCAGTCTGACCAGTGGCTGTCCAGTAGTCTCTTAAAGTATAAACATGCTCAGGATTCAAAGTGTACTTGTATCTGTCCTGTTAAGTGTACCTGTATCTGTCCTGTTAAGTGTACTCGTATCTGTCCTGTTAAGTGTACTCGTATCTGTCCTGTTAAGTGTACTTGTATCTGTCCTGTTAAGTGTACCTGTATCTGTCCTGTTAAGTGTACTCGTATCTGTCCTGTTAAGTGTACTTGTATCTGTCCTGTTAAGTGTACTTGCATCTGTCCTGTTAAGTGTACCTGTATCTGCCCTGTTAAGTGTACTTGTATCTGTCCTGTTAAATGTACCTGTATCTGTCCTGTTAGGTGTACCTGTATCTGCCCTGTTAAGTGTACTTGTATCTGTCCTGTTAAGTGTACTTGTATCTGTCCTGTTAAGTGTACCTGTATCTGTCCTGTTAAGTGTACTTGTATCTGTCCTGTTAAGTGTACTTGTATCTGTCTTGTTAAGTGTACTTGCATCTGTCCTCTTAAGTGTACTTGTATCTGTCCTGTTAAGTGTACTTATATCTGTCCTCTTAAGTGTACCTGTATCTGTCCTGTTAAGTGTACCTGCATCTGTCCTGTTAAGTGTACCTACATCTGTCCTGTTAAGTGTACCTGTATCTGTCCTGTTAAGTGTACCTGCATCTGTCCTGTTAAGTGTACCTGCATCTGTCCTGTTAAGTGTACCTGTATCTGTCCTGTTAAGTGTACTTGTATCTGTCCTGTTAAGTGTACCTGTATCTGCCATGTTAAGTGTACTTGTATGTCCTGTTAAGTGTACCTGTATCTGCCATGTTAAGTGTACTTGTATGTCCTGTTAAGTGTACCTGTATCTGCCATGTTAAGTGTACTTGTATCTGTCTTGTTAAGTGTACCCGTATCTGCCATGTTAAGTGTACCTGTATCTGTCCTGTTAAGTGTACTTGTATCTGTCCTGTTAAGTGTACTTGTATCTGTCCTGTTAAGTGTACCTGTATCTGTCCTGTTAAGTGTACTTGTATCTGTCCTGTTAAGTGTACCTGTATCTGTCCTGTTAAGTGTACTCGTATCTGTCCTGTTAAGTGTACCTGTATCTGTCCTGTTAAGTGTACTTGTATCTGTCCTGTTAAGTGTACCTGTATCTGCCCTGTTAAGTGTACTTGTATCTGCCCTGTTATGAATCCCAGGCTCTTCCCATGTTTCTGCTGTGAGTGTCCCAGTACCTGTGTGCTCATACCTGTGTGCCTATACCTGTACCTGTGTACCTATACCTGTACCTATACCTGTACCTGTGTACCTATACCTGTACCTGTGTACCTATACCTGTACCTGTTTACCTATACCTGTACCTGTTTACCTATACCTGTATCTGTGTGCCTATACCTGTATCTGTGTGCCTATACCTGTACCTGTGTACCTATACCTGTACCTATACCTGTACCTGTGTACCTATACCTGTACCTGTGTACCTATACCTGTACCTGTTTACCTATACCTGTACCTGTTTACCTATACCTGTATCTGTGTGCCTATACCTGTATCTGTGTGCCTATACCTGTACCTGTGTACCTATACCTGTACCTATACCTGTACCTGTGTACCTATACCTGTACCTGTGTACCTATACCTGTACCTGTTTACCTATACCTGTACCTGTTTACCTATACCTGTATCTGTGTGCCTATACCTGTATCTGTGTGCCTATACCTGTACCTGTGTACCTATACCTGTACCTATACCTGTACCTGTGTACCTATACCTGTACCTGTGTACCTATACCTGTACCTGTTTACCTATACCTGTACCTGTTTACCTATACCTGTATCTGTGTGCCTATACCTGTATCTGTGTGCCTATACCTGTACCTGTGTACCTATACCTGTACCTATACCTGTACCTGTGTACCTATACCTGTACCTGTGTACCTATACCTGTACCTGTTTACCTATACCTGTACCTGTTTACCTATACCTGTACGCCTATACCTGTACCAGTGTATCTGTGTGCCTATACCTGTACCTGTGTACCTATACCTGTACCTGTGTGCCTATACCTGTACGCCTATACCTGTACCAGTGTATCTGTGTACCTATACCTGTACCTGTGTACCTATACCTGTACCTGTTTACCTATACCTGTACGCCTATACCTGTACCAGTGTATCTGTGTGCCTATACCTGTACCTGTGTGCCTATACCTGTACCTGTGTACCTATACCTGTACCTGTGTA
>NW_024746326.1:0-21182 GCF_018991925.1 Homarus americanus | reverse complement strand
TAGGGGTGTATCTGGGAGTATCAGGGTGTAACTGGGAGTGTCTGGGGTGTACCTGGGAGTGTCAGGGTGTGCACTTGGGAGCGACTCAAGGGTGTACCAGGGAGGCCAGTGGAATACCTGGGAGTGTCGGAGGAGTACCTGGGAGTAAGCCGGATGTGTACCTGGGACCACGAAGGTACCTGGGAGCACTGGAGGTACCTGGGAGAAGTCAGAGGTACCTGGGAGGCTCGGGAGGTGTACCTGGGAGCATCAGAGGTACCTGGGAATGTCAGGGTGTACGGGGAGTGCTGGGGGTGTAACTGGATTGTCTGAGGTGTAACTGGGAGTGTGGGAGGCTACCTGGGAGACAGAGGTGACACTGTACTGGGAGGTTGGGGTAACTGGGAGGCCAGGAGGTGTACTGGGAGTGTCAGAGGTGTACCTGGGAGGCCGGAGGTGTCCTGAGAGTGCCAGGTGTACTCTGGGAGTGTCAGAGGTGTACTCTGGAGTGTCAGATGTGTACCTGGGAGTGTCAGAGGAGTACCTGAGTGTCAGGAGGTGTACCTGGAGAGGTCTGGGGGTGTACCTGGGAATGTCAGAGGTGTACCTGGGAGTGTCTGGGTTGTACCGGAGGTCAGAGGTGTACCTGGGAGTGTCAGGGTGTACCTGGGAGTGTCAGGTGTATCAGGGAGTGTCATGGGAGCACTGGGAGTGTCAAAGGTATCCTGGGAGTATCGGAGGTGTACCTGGGAATACGCAGGTGTACCTGTGAGTGCCAGAGGTGCACCTGGGAGTGGTTGAGGTGTACCAAGGAATGTCAGTGAGTACCTGGGAGTGTCAGAGGTGTACCTGGGAGCATCAGAGGTGTACCTGGGAGGTCAGAGGCCTGGGAGTGTGAGAATGTACCTGGGAGCAGCCGGAGGTGAACCTGGGAGGCCATGGCAAGGTGAGGCCGAGGCAAGGAGGCACCTGGGAGTGTCGGATGTGTACCTGGGAGTGTCAGAGGTGTACCAGGGAGTGTTAGAGGTGTACCTGGGAGTGTCAGAGGTGAACCAGGGAGTGTTAGAGGAGTACCTGGGAGTGTCAGAGGTGTACCTGGGACTATCGGAGGTGTACCTGGGAGTATCGGAGGTGTACCTGGGAGTGTCAGAGGTGTACCTGGGAGTGTCAGGGGTGTACCTGGGACTGTCAGAGGAGTATCTTCGAGCGTCAGAGGAGTATCTGGGAGTGTCAGAGGTGTACCTGGTAGTGTCAGTGGTGTACCTGGGAGTGTCAGAGGTGTACCTGGGAGTGTCAGAGGTGTACCTGGGAGTATCAGAGGTTTACCAGGGAGTGTCAGTGGAGTACCTGGGAGTGTCAGAGGTGTACCTGGGAGTGTCAGAAGTGTACATGGGAGTGTCTGAGGTGTACCAGAGAGTGTATGAGGTGTACCTTTTAGTGTCAGAGCTGTACATGGGAGTGTCGGAGGTGTACCAGGGAGTGTCAGAGGAATACCTGGGAGTGTCAGAGGTGTACCTGGGAGAGTCAGGGGTGTACCAGGGATTGTCAGTGGAGTACCTGGGAGTGTCAGGGGTGTACCTGGCAGTGTCAGGAGTGTACCTGGGAGTGTCTGAGGTGTACCTGGGAGTGTCAGAGGTGTACCTGGGAGTGTCAGGGGTGTACCAGGGAGTGTCAGTGGAGTACCTGGGAGTGTCGGAGGTGTTCCTAAGAGTGTCAGAGGTGTACCTGGGAGTGTCAGAGGTGTACCTGGGAGTGTCAGAGGTGTACTTGGGAGTGTCAGATGTGTACCTGGGAGTGTCTGGGGTGTACCTGGGAGTATCTGAGGTGTACCTGGGAGTGTCAGAGGAGTACCTGAGAGTGTCAGAGGTGTACATGGGAGTGCCTGCGGTGTACCTGAGAGTGTCAGAGGTGTACCTAGGAGTGTGTGGGGTGTACCTTGGAGTGTCAGAGGTGTACTTGGGAGTGTCAGGGGTGTACCTGGGAGTATCAGGAATGTAACTGGGAGTGTCTGAGGTGTCCCTGGGAGTGTCAGAGGAGTACCTGGGAATGTCAGAGGTGTATCTGGGAGTGTATTGGGTGTACCTGGGAGTGTCAGAGTTGTACCTGGGAGTGTCAGAGATGTACCTGGGAGTGTCTGAGGTGTACCTGGGAGTGTCTGAGGTGTACCTGGGAGTGTCTGAGGTGTACCTGGGAGTGTCAGGGGAGAACCAGGGAGTGTAAGAGGTGTACCTGGGAATTTCAGAGGTGTAACTGGGAGTGTCGGAGGTGTATCTGGGAGTATCAGAGGTGTACCTGGGAGTGTCAGAGGTGTACCAGGGAGCGTCAGAGGTGAACCAGGGAGTGTCAGGGGTGAACCAGGGAGTGTCTCAGGTGTACCTGGGAGTATTGGAGGTGTACCTGGGAGTATCGGAGGTATACCTGGGAGTATCAGAGGTGTACCTGGGAGTGTCAGAGGTGTACGAGGGAGTGTCAGTGGAGTACCTGGGAGTGTCAAAGGTGTACCTGGGAGTATCGGAGGTGTACCTGGGAATATCGGAGGTGTACCTGGGAGTGCCAGAGGTGTACCTGGGAGTGTCAGAGGTGTACCTGGGAGTATCAGATGTGTACCAGGGAGTGTCAGTGGAGTACCTGGGAGTGTCAGAGGTGTGCCTGGGAGTGTCAGAGGTGTACCTGGGAGTGTCGGAGGTGTACCAGGATGTGTCAGAGGAGTACCTGGGAGAGTCAGAGGTGTACCTGGGAGTATCAGAGGTGTATCTGGGAGTGTCACGGGTGTACCTGGGAGTGTCAGGGGTTTAACTGGGAGTGTCGGAGGTGTAACTGGGAGGCCGGAGGTGTAACGGGAGTGTCAGAGAGTACCTGAGTGTCAGAGGTGTACCTGGGAGTATCAGAGGTATTCGGAGCACAGGGTGTACCTGGGAGTGTCATACCTGGGAGTGTCAGGTGTACCTGGGAGTGTCAGGGGTGTCCTGGGAGTGTCGGAGGTGTTCCTTGGAGTGTCAGAGGAGACCTGGGAGGTCAGAGGTGTACCTGGGAGTGTCAGAGGTGTTCCTGGGAGTTTCGAGGTGTACCAGGGAGTGTATGAGGTGTACCTGGAAGTGTCAGAGGTGTACCTGGGAGTGTCGGAGATGCACCACGCAGTGTCAGAGAGTACCTGAAGTGTCAGAGGTACCTGGGAGTGTCAGGGGTGTACCTGGAGTGTCAGATGTACCTGGGTGTATCAGAGGTACCTAGGAGGTCAGAGGCCTGGGAGAGTCAAAGGTGTACCTGGTGTTGAGGTGTACCTGGGAGTGTCACGGTGTACCTGGGAGTGTCTGAGGTACCTGGGAGTGTCGGGCGTGTACCTGGGAGTGTCTGAGGTACCTGGGAGTGCTGGGGTGGACCTGGGAGTGTCGGAGGTACCTGAGATGTCAGAGGTGTACCTGGCAGTGTCAGGGTGTACCTGGGAGTGTCAGAGGTGTACCTGGGAGGCCAGAGGTACCTGGGAGGCTCAGAGGAGTACCTGGGGAGCCTCAAAGGAGTACCTGGGAGGTCAGAGGTGTACCTGGGAGCTGGTGGTGTACCTGGGAGTGTTAGAGGTACCTGGGCGGTGGCTGGTGTACCTGGAGTATCAGAGGTACCTGGGAGCATCAGAGGTGTACCTTGAGTTTCAGAGGTGCCTGGGAGTGTCAGGGGTACCTGGGAGGTCAGGGGTGTAACTGGGAGGTCGGAGGTGTTACTGGAGAGTCAGAGGTACCTGGGAGTGTCAGAGGTGTACCTGGGAGTGTCTGAGGTGCACATGGGAGTGTCTGAGGTGTACCTGGGAGTGTCAGAGGAAACCAGGGAGGCTGGGAGGTACCTGGGAGTACGGAGGTACCTGGGAGCATCGGAGGTGTACCTGGAGTGTCGGAGGTGTACCTGGGAGTCCTGAGGTGTACCTGGGAGTGTCCGAGGGTACTTGGGAGTGTCGGATGTGACCTGGGAGGCCAGAGGTGTACCAGGGAGTTAGAGATGTACCTGGGAGTGTCAGAGGTGAACCAGTGAGTGTTAGAGGAGCACCTGGGAGAGTGAGGAGTACCTGGGAGAATCAGAGGTGTACCTGGGACTATCGGAGGTGTAACTGGAGAGCCAGAGGTTTACCTGGGACTATCGGAGGTGTACCTGGGAGGCTGGAGGTGTACCGGAGTATCAGAGGTGTATCTGGGAGTGCCGGGTGTACCTGGAAGTGTCAGGGGTAACTGGGAGTGTTAGTGTAATCAAGTGTCTGGGGTGTACCTAGGGAGTGTCAAAGGTGTACCTGGGAGTATCGGAGGTGTACCTGGGAATATCGGAGGTGTACCTGGGAGTGCCAGAGGTGTACCTGGGAGTGTCAGAGGTGTACCTGGGAGTATCAGATGTACCAGGGAGTGTCAGTGGAGTACCTGGGGTGTCAGGAGGTGCTTGGAGGCTGCGGAGGTGTACCTGGGAGGTCGGAGGTGTACCAGGACGTGTCAGAGGAGTACCTGGGAGAGTCAGAGGTGTACCTGGGAGCATCAGAGGTGTATCTGGGAGTGTCAGGTGTACATGGGAGTGTCAGGGTTTAACTGGGAGGCTGTAACTGGGAGGAGGTGTAACGGGGAGTGTCAGAGGAGCACCTGGGAGTGCTCGGAGGTGTACCTGGGAGCATGAGAGGTGTGACTGGGAGTGTCAGGGGGTACCTGGGAGTGTCAGGGGTGTGCCCTGAGTGTCAGGGGTGTTCCTGGGAGTGTCAGAGGTGCACCTGGGAGTGTCGGAGGTGTTCCTTGGAGTGTCAGAGAGTACCTGGGAGTGTCAGAGGTGTACCTGGGAGTGTCAGAGGTGTTCCTGGGAGTCTCTGAGGTGCACCAGGGAGTGTATGAGGTACCTGAAGTGTCAGAGGTGTACCTGGGAGGAGTCGGAGATGCACCACGCAGTGTCAGAAGAGCACCTGGTGCGGAGGTGTACCTGGGAGGTCAGGGGTGTACCTGGGAGGTCAGATGTACCTGGGTGTATCAGAGGTGTACCTGGGAGTGTCAGAGGTGCACCTGGGAGAGTCATGTGCACCTGGGAGTGTCAGAGGTGTACCTGGGAGAGTCATGTACCTGGGAGGTTCTGAGGTGTACCTGGGAGTGTCAAGGTGTACCTGGAGTGTCTGAGGTGTACCTGGGAGGTCTGAGGTGCACTGGAGTGTGTGTGGTGCCTGGGAGGCCGGAGGTGTACCTGTAGGCCAGAGGTGTACCTGGCAGTGTCAGCGGTGTACCTGGGAGGCAGGGGAGGTACCTGGGAGTGTCAGAGGTGTGCCTGGAGCAGTCAGAGGAGTACCTGGGAGCGTCAAAGGAGTACCTGGGAGTGTCAGAGGTGTACCTGGGAGGCTCAGTGGTGTACCTGGGAGCATAGAGGTGTACCTGGGCGTGTCATTGGTGTACCTGGGAGATCAGTGTACCTGGGAGTATCAGAGGTGTACTGAGTTTCAGAGGTGGTACCTGGGAGGTCAGGGGTGTACCTGGGAGTGTCAGGGGTGTAACTGGGAGTGTCGGAGGTGTAACTGGGAGAGTCAGAGGTGTACCTGGGAGTGTCAGAGGTGTACCTGGGAGTGTCTGAGGTGCACATGGGAGTGTCTGAGGTGTACCTTGGGAGGTCAGAGGAAAACCAGGAGTGTCAGAGGTGTACCTGGGAGTATCGGGAGGTGTACCTGGGAGATCGGAGGTACCTGGGAGTGTCGGAGGTGTACCTGGGAGTGTCCGAGATGTACTTGGGAGTGTCGAATGTACCTGGGAGTGTCAGAGGTGTACCAGGGAGTGTTAGGAGATGCCTGGGAGTGTCAGAGGTGAACCAGTGAGTGTTAGAGGAGTACCTGGGAGGTTAGAGGAGTACCTGGGAATCAGAGGTGTACCTGGAACTATCGGAGGTGTAACTGGGAGTGTCAGAGGTTTACCTGGGACTACCGGAGGTGTACCTGGGAGTATTGAGGTGTACCTGGGAGCATCAGAGGTGTATCTGGGAGTGTCAGGTACCTGGAAGTGTCAGGTGTAACTGGAGTGTTAGGGGTGTAACTGGGAGTGTCTGGGGGTGTACCTAGGAGTGTCAGAGGTGTACCGGAGTAGGAGGGGTGTACCAGGGAGTGTCAGTGAGTACCTGGGAGGTCAGAGGTGTGCCTGGGAGTGTCAGGGGTGTACCTGGGAGTGTCTGAGGTGTACCTGGAGTGTCAGAGGTGTACCTGGGAGAGTCGGAGGTGTTCCTGAGAGTCAGAGGTGTACCTGGGAGTGTTGGAGAGGTATAACTGGAGTGTCAGATGTGTGCCTGGTGTATAGATATGTACATACCAAGATATGTGAACACGCCTGATGCCAGGACTCTTTTACCATTCATTGTACCATTTATTCACATGTCTGTATTACTACATATTATTATAGCATGTCTGATGTCTTGCTTATGTCTAATGCCTATGTCCATTTACTATGTCCCGATGTACTATGTCTGAATCAAGGCTAGTCGAGTAATTAGAAGACCCTCATTTATTGTCCTAGTAATGCTCAGCAACCTCCTGCCTAGCTAGCTAATTTCTCAGATCGGCTCGCTACCCACGTCGGGGTCCTCAGTAATCGCTCCTGTATCGGTTGGCTATCACGCCCAGTCTTGCACACTTTTGAATATACCTACTGCTCTGTGCCCTGAGCCAAGAACCTTGTCCTGATTACACCACACCACACCTGGGAGTGTCAGAGGAGTACCTGAGAGTGTCAGAGGTGTTCTGAGTGTCTGGGGTGTACCTGGGAATGTTGAGAGGTACCTGGAGGTTCGGGGTTGTACCGGAGTGTCAGAAGAAGTAATGGAGTGCCAGGGGTGTACCTGGGAGTGTCAGGTGTATCAGGAGTGTCTGGAGTGACCTGGGAGGTCAGAAGGTATCTCTGGGAGTATCGGAGGTGTACCTGGGAATGCAGGTGTACTCCTGAGTGCCAGAGGTGTACCTGGGAGGTCAGAGTACCAGGAATGCAGTGAGCCTGGGAGGTCAGAGGTACCTGGAGCATGAGAGGTGGCCTGGGAGTGTCAGAGGTACCTGGGAGGTGAGAAGGCACCTGGAGTGTCGGAGGTACCTGCGAGAGTCAGAGGTACCTGGGAGGTCAGAGGTGTACCTGGGAGTGTCAACCGGGTACCTGGGAGTGTCTGAGGTACCGGGAGTAGCCGGAGGTGTACCTGGGAGTGTCAGAGGTGTACCTGGCAGAGTCAGCAGGTACCTGGGAGAGTGTCAGGCCAGCCTGGGAGTGTCAGGTGTACCTGGGAGTGTCTGGGGGTTGTACCGGAGTGTCAGAGGTGTACCTGGGAGTGGCTGTGTACCTGGGACTGTCAGAGGAGTATCTGGGAGCGTCAAGGAATCTGGGAGGTCAGAGGTGTACCTGGTAGTTCTTGGCAGGGTGTACCTGGGAGGGGGAGGTGTACCGAGTGCTGAGAGGTACCTGGGAGTATCAGAGGTTACCAGGCAGTGTCAGTGGAGCACCTGGGAGGTCAGAGGTGTACCTGGGAGGCTGGGGAGGTGGCCATGGGAGTGTCTGAGTGTACCAGAGAGTGTATGAGGTGTACCTTTTAAGTGTCAGAGCTGTCACATGGGAGTGCCGGAGGTAAACCAGGGAGTGTCAGAGGAATATCTGGGAGGCAGAGGTGTACCTGGGAATATCAAGGGTGTACCAGGGAGGTCAGTGGAGCACCTGGGAGTGTCAAGGGTGTACCTGGGAGTCAGGAGGTACCTGGGAGTGTCGGAGGTGTACCTGGGAGGTCAGAGGTGTACCTGGGAGTGTTGGAGGCACAGGGAGGTTCGGGGTGTACCTGGGAGTATCTGAGTGTACCTGGGAGTGTCAGAGGAATACCTGGGAGTGTCAGAGGTGTACATGGATTGCCTGCGTGTACCTGAGAGTGTCAGGAGGTGATCTAGGAGTGTGGGTGCACCTTGGAGTGTCAGAGGCGTGTAATTTGGGAGTGTCAGGGGTGTACCTGGAGTACTCAGGGAATGTACCTGGGAGTGTCTGAGGTGTCCCTGGGAGCCAGAGGAGTACCTGGGAATGTCAGAGGTGTATCTGGGAGTGTTTTGGTGTACCTGGGAGGCTGGCAGAGTTGTACCTGGGAGCAGCAGAGGTGCACCTGGAGGTCAGAGATGTACCTGGGAGTGCCTGAGGTGCACCTGAGAGTGTCTGAGGGTGGGAGGCAGGGGAGAAACCAGGAGTGTCTCAGGTACCTGGGAGTATTGGAGGTGTACCTGGGAGCACTGAGGTGTACCTGGGAGCATCAGAGGTACCTGGGAGTGTCAGAGGTGTACCAGGGAGTGTCAGTGGAGTACCTGGGAGTGTCAAAGGTGTACCCGGAGTATCGGAGGCCTGGGAATATCGGAGGTGTACCTGAGCCAGAGGTGTACCTGGGAGGACAGAGGTGTACCGGGAGACACAGATGCACCAGGGAGTGTCAGTGAGTACCCGAGTGTCAGAGGTGTGCCTGGGAGGCCGGGAGGTGTACCTGGGAGGTCAGAGGTGCCTGGGAGTAATGGAGGTGTACCTGGATGTGTCAGAGGAGTACCTGGGAGAACAGAGGTGTACCTGGGAGTATCAGGAGGTGTACCTGGAGTGTCAGAGGTACCTGGAGGTCAGTTTAATGGGAGTGTCGGACGTGTAATGGGAGTGTCAGAGGAGCACCTGGGAGTGTCAGAGGCACCTAGAGTACCAAAAGGTGTATCTGGGAGTGTCAGGGGGTACCTGGGAGTGTCAGGGGTGTACCTGGGAGTGTCAGGGGTGTACCGGAGTGTCAGGGGTGTACCTGGGAGCGTCAGGGGTGTTCCTGGGAGTGTCAGAGGTAAGGGAGTGCCTGGAGGTGTCCCTTGGAGGTCAGAGGAGCACTGGGAGGCCAGAGGTGTACCTGGGAGTGTCAGAGGTGTTCCTGGGAGTGTCTGAGGTACCAGGAGTGCAAGGAGGTGTACCTGGGAGCACAGAGGTGTACCTGGCAGTGTCAGCGGTGTACCTGGGAGTGTCAGAGGTACCTGGAGGTTCAGAGGTGTACCTGGAGAAGTCAGAGGTACCTGGGAGCAGTCGGAGGTGTACCTGGAGCGTCAAAGGAGTACCTGGGAGTGTCAGAGGTGTACCTGGGAGTGTCAGGTGTACCTGGGAGGTCAGAGCTGTACCTGGGCGTGTCATGGTGTGTACCTGGGAGTGTCAGAGGTGTACCTGAGTATCAGAGGTGTACCGGAGTTTCAGAGGTGCCTGGGAGTGCTAGGTGTACCTGGGAGGCGTTAAAAATTGGGAGTCGGGGTGTAACTGGGAGAGTCAGAGGTGTATCTGGGAGGCCAGAGGTGTACCTGGGAGTGTCTGAGGCATGGGAGTGTCTGAGGTGCATGGGAGTGTCTGAGGTGTACCTGGGAGGCCGGGGAGAAACCAGGGAGTGTAAGAGGCACCGGGAGGCCAGAGGTGTACCTGGGAGTGCTGGGAGGTGTACCTGGGAGCACGGGAGGTGACCTGGGAGTGTCGGAGGTACCTGGGAGGCCCGAGTGTACTCTGGGAGCATGTCGGATGTGTACCTGGGAGTGTCAGAGGCCAGGGAGGCAGAGGTGCACGGGAGGCCAGAGGTGAACCAGGGAGGCAGAGAGTACCTGGGAGGCCAGAGGTGTACCTGGGACTATCGGAGGTGCACCTGGGAGCATCGGAGGTGTACCTGGGAGGCTGAGAGGTGTAACTGGGAGTGTCAGAGGTGTACCTGGGAGTGTCAGGGGTGTACCTGGGACTGGAGAGCATTCTGAGCGTCAGGACACCTGGGAGTGTCAGAGGCACGGTAGCTAAAGCCTGGGAGTGTCAGGAGGTGTACCTGGGAGTGTCAGAGGTGTACCTGGGAGGTCAGAGGCACGGGAGTATCAGAGGTTTACCAGGCAGGCTGTGGAGTACTGGAGTGTCAGAGGCTACCTGGGAGGTCAGAGGTGTACATGGGAGTGTCTGAGGTGTACCAGAGAGACTGAGGTGCACTTTTAGTGTCAGAGCTGGGTACATGAGTGTCGGAGGTACCAGGGAGGTCAGAGAAGTCTGGGAGTGTCAGGGAGGTTACCTGGGAGCGTCAGGGTGTACCAGGAGTGTCAGTGGAGTACCTGGGAGGCTCGAAGGTGCACCTGGGAGGTCAGGAGGTACCTGGGAGTGTCTGAGGTGTACCTGGGAGTGTCAGAGGTGTATCTGGAGTGTCAGGGGTGTACCAGGAGTGTCAGTGGAGCACCTGGGAGTGTCGGAGGTGTTCCTAAGAGTGTCAGGAGGTGTACCTGGGAGTCAGAGGTGTACCTGGGAGGTCAGAGGTGTACCTGGGAGGCTCAGAGGTGTACTTGGGAGTGTCAGATGTGTACCTGGGAGTGTCTGGGGTGTACCTGGGAGTATCTGAGGTGTACCTGGGAGTGTCAGAGGAACACTGGCTGAAATGGGAGTGCCGAGGCCTGAGAGTGTCAGAGGTGTACCTAGGGAGTGGTGGGGTGTACCTTGGAGTGTCAGAGGCACTTGGGAGTTCTACCTGGAGTATCAGAAATTACCTGGAGTGTCTGAGGTGTCTCCTGGGAGGCCAGGAGTACCTGGAATGTCAGAGGTGTATCTGGGAGTGTCTTGGGTGTACCTGGGAGTGTCAGAGTTGTACCTGGGAGTGCTAGAGGTGTACCTGGGAGGCAGAGATGCCTGGGAGTGTCTGAGGTGTACCTGGGAGTGTCTGAGGTGTACCTGGGAGCAGCCAGGGAGAACCAGAGTAAGAGGCACGGGAGCCTAGAGGCACTGGAGTGTTGGAGGTGTATCTGGGAGTATCAGAGGTACCTGGGAGGCCAGAGGTACCAGGAGTGTCAGAGGGAACCAGGAGTGTCAGGGGTGAACCAGGAGTGCTCAGGTGTACCTGGGAGCATTGGAGGTGTACCTGAGCACGGGAGGCAGTGTGAGCTGGGGGAATGTCAAAGTGGTACCTGGGAGTATCGGAGGTGTACCTGGGAATATCGGAGGTGTACCTGGGAGCACAGAGGTGTACTTGGGAGGCCAGAGTGTACCGGGAGTATCAGATGTGTACCAGGGAGTGTCAGTGAGTACCTGGGAAAGCCAGAGGTGTGCCTGGGAGTGTCAGGTGTACCTGGGAGTAATGGAGGTGTACCAGGACGTGTCAGAGGAGTACCTGGGAGAGCAGAGGTGTACCTGGGAGTATCAGAGGTGTATCTGGGCGGTTGGGGTGTACCTGGGAGGTCAGGGGTTTAACTGGGAGTGTCAGGTGTACTGGGAGTGTCGGAGGTGTAACGGGAGTGTCAGAGGAGTACCTGGGAGGTCAGAGGTGTACCTGGGAGTATCAGAGGTGTATCTGGGAGTGTCAGGGGTGTACCTGGGAGTGTCAGGGTGTACCTGGGAGTGTCAGGGGTGTTCCTGGGAGTGTCAGAGGTGTACCTGGGAGTGTCGGAGGTGTTCCTTGGAGTATCAGAGGAGTACCTGGGAGTGTCAGAGGAGTACCTGGGAGCGTCAAAGGAGTACCTGGAGTGTCAGAGGTGTACCTGGGAGGCTGAGGTAGTGCCTGGGAGCAAGGTTAAGGTGTACCTGGGCGTGTCATTGGTGTACCTGGGATGTGAGGTGTACCTGGGAGTATCAGAGGTGTACCTTGGAGCCAGAGGTGTACCTGGGAGTGCTTGGGGTGTACCTGGGAGGCAGGGGTGTAACTGGAGTGTCGGAGGTGTAACTGGGAGAGCCAGAGGTGTACCTGGGAGTGTCAGAGGTGCCTGGGAGTGTCTAAGGTGTACATGGGAGTGTCTGAGGTGCACCTGGGAGGTCAGAGGAAACCAGGAGTGTAAGAGGTATCTTGGGAGCACGGAGGTGTACCTGGGAGTATCGGGAGGTGTACCTGGAAGCCTGGAGGTGTACCTGGGAGTGTCTGGAGGTACTGGGAGGTCGGATGTACCTGGGAGTGTCAGAAGTGTACCAGGGAGAGCAGAGGTGTACCTGGGAGTGTCAGAGGTAGTGAGCAGCAGAGGAGTACCTGGGAGGCAGAGGAGTACCTGGGAGGTCAGAGGTGTACCTGGGACTATCGGAGGTGTACCTGGGAGTATTGGAGGTGTACCTGGGAGTGTCAGAGGTGTAACTGGTAGTATCAGAGGTGTATCTGGGAGTGTCGGGTGTACCTGGAAGGTAGGGGTATAACTGGGAGTGTTAGGTGTAACTGGGAGTGCCTGGGAGTGTCAGAGGTGTACCTGGGAGTAAGGGGGTGTACCAGGAGCGTCAGTGGAGCACCTGGGAGTGTCAGAGGTGTACCTGGGAGTGTCAACGGTGTACCTGGGAGTGTCTGAGGTGCACCTGGGAGTGCATGAGGTGTACCTGGGAGGTTCTGAGGTGTACCTGGGAGTGTCAGGGGTGTACCTGAGTGTCGAGGTGTACCTGGGAGTGTCAGAGGTGTACCTGGCAGTGTCAGCGGTGTACCTGGGAGTGTCAGCGGTGTACCTGGGAGTGTCAGAGGTGTACCTGGGAGTGTCTGGGGTTAGCCCCGGAGGTCAGAGGTGTACCTGGGAGAGCCAGGGTACCTGGGACTGTCAGAGAGGCCTGGTAAGGCCAAAGGAGAACCTGGGAGTGTCAGAGGTGTACCTGTGGCTCAGTGGTGTACCTGGGAGGCCAGAGGTGTACCTGGGAGTGTCAGAGGTACCTGGGAGTATCAGAGGTTTACCAGGTGTCAGTGGAGTACCTGGAGTGCTCAGAGGTGTACCTGGGAGTGTCAGAGGTGTACATGGGAGTGTCTGAGGTGTACCAGAGAGTATGAGGTGTACTTAGTGTCAGAGCTGTACATGGGAGTGTCGGAGGTGTACCAGGGAGTGTCAGAGGAATATCTGGGAGTGTCAGAGGTGTACCTGGGAATGTCAAGGGTGTACCAGGAGTGTCAGGGGAGTACCTGGGAGTGTCAAGGGTGTACTGGGAGTGTCAGGAGGTACCTGGGAGTGTCTGAGGTGTACCTGGGAGGTCAGTGGGTACCTGGGAGTGGTCAGGTACCAGGGAGTGTCAGTGAGTACCTGAGTGTCGGAGGTGTTCCTAAGAGTGTCAGAGGTGTACCTGGGAGTGTCAGAGGTACCGGGTGTGTCAGAGGTGTACTTGGGAGTGTCAGATGTGTACCTGGGAGTGTCTGGGGTGCACCTGGGAGCATCTGAGGTGTACCCTGGGAGTGTCAGAGGAATACCTGGGAGGTCAGAGGTGTACATGGAGTGCCATGGTACCTGGAGAGTGTCAGAGGTGTATCTAGGAGGTGTGTGGGTGTACCTTGGAGTGTCAGAGGTGTACTGGGAGTATCAGGAATGTACTGGGAGGTCTGAGGTGTCCTGGGAGTGTCAGGAGACTACCTGGGAATGTCAGAGGTGTATCTGGGAGTGTCTGGGTGTACCTGGGAGGTCAGAGTTGTACCTGGGAGTGTTAGGAGGTACCTGGGAGGTCAGAGATGTACCTGGGAGTGTCTGGAGGTGTACCTGGAGTGTCTGAGGGGTACCTGGGAGAGTCAGGGGAGAACCAGGGAGTGTAAGAGGTGTACCTGGGAGTTTCAGAGGCACCTGGGAGTGCGGAGGTGTATCTGGGAGTATCAGAGGTGTACCTGGGAGTGTCAGAGGTACCAGGGAGTGTTGGGAGGAACCAGGGAGTGTCAGGGGTGAACCAGGGAGGTCTGGTAGGTACCTGGGAGTATTGGAGGTACCTGGGAGTATCGGAGGTACCTGGGAGTATCAGAGGTGTACCGGGAGTGTCAGAGGTGTACCAGGGAGTGTCAGTGGAGTACCTGGGAGTATCGGAGGTGTACCTGGGAATATCGGAGGTGTACCTGGGAGGTCAGAGGTGTACCTGGGAGTATCAGATGTACCAGGAGTGCTGGGTGGAGCACCTGGGAGGCTGCAGAGGTGTGCCTGGGAGCTGTCAGAGGTGTGCCTGGGAGTGTCAGAGGTGTACCTGGGAGTGTCGGAGGTGTACCAGGATGTGTCAGAGAGTACCTGGGAGAGTCAGAGGTACCTGGGAGCATCAGAGGTGTATCTGGGAGGTTGGGGTGTGACCTGGGAGTGTCAGGGGTTTAACTGGGAGTGTCGGAGGTGTAACGGGAGGCAGAGGAGTACCTGGGAGTGTCAGAGGTGTACCTGGGAGACAAAGGTGTATCTGGGAGTGTCAGGGGTGTACCTGGGAGGTCAGGTGGTACCTGGGAGTGTCGGAGGTGACCTGGAGTGTCAGAGGTGTACCTGGCAGTGTCAGCGGTGTACCTGGGAGTGTCAGAGGTGTACCTGGGAGGTCAGAGGTGCACCTGGAGTGTCAGAGGAGTACCTGGGAGGTCAGGAGGTGTACCTGGGAGTGTCAGTGGTGTACCTGGGAGTGTCAGGTGGTGTACCTGGGAGTGTCAGAGGTACCTGGGAGTGTCAGAGGTGTACCTGGGCGACTGGTTGGTGTACCTGGGAGTGTCAGAGGTACCTGGGAGTATCAGAGGTACCCTGGAGTGTCAGAGGTGCACGGGAGTGTCAGGGTGTACCTGGGAGTGTCAGGTTGTAACTGGGAGTGTCTGAGGACTGGGAGAGTCAGAGGTGTATCTGGAGTGTCAGAGGTACCTGGGAGTGTCTGGAGGTACATGGGAGTGTCTGAGGTGTACCTGGGAGTGTCAGAGGAAACCAGGGAGTGTAAGAAGTGTACCTGGGAGTGTCAGAGGTGTACCTGGAGGTCAGGGTGTACCTGGGAGTATCGGAGGTACCTGGGAGTGTCGGAGGTGTACCTGGGAGTGTCCGAGGTGTACTTGGGAGTGTCGGATGTACCTGGGTGGGGAGGTGTACCAGGGAGAGTAGGAGGTGTACCTGGGAGGTCAGAGGTGAACCAGGGAGGTTAGAGGAGTACCTGGGAGTGTCAGAGGTGTGCCTGGGACTATCTGAGGTGTACCTGGGAGTATCGGAGGTACCTGGAGTGTCAGAGGTAACTGGGAGTGCGAGAGGTGTACCTGGGAGTGTCAGGTGTACCTGGGACTGTCAGAGAGCATTTTCGAGTCAAGGAGAATCTGGGAGAGCCAGAGGTGTACCTGGTAGTGTCAGTGGTGTACCTGGGAGGTCAGAGGTGTACTTGGGAGTGTCAGAGGTGTACCTGGGAGTATTGAGTTTACCAGGCAGTGCTAGGGGAGTACCTGGGAGTGTCAGAGGTACCTGGGAGGCCAGAGGTGTACATGGGAGTGTCTGAGGTACCAGAGAGTGTATGAGGTGTACCTTTAGTGTCAGAGCTGCACATGGGAGTGCCGGAGGTGTACCAGGGAGTGTCAGAGGAATATCTGGGAGTGTAAGAGGTGTACCTGGGAGTGTCAGGGGTGTACCAGGGAGTGTCAGTGGAGTACCTGGGAGGTCGGAGGTGTACCTGGGAGTGTCAGGAGGTACCTGGGAGTGTCAGGAGTGTACCTGGGAGTGTCTGAGGTGTACCTGAGGTCAGAGGTACCTGGAGAGTCAGGGGTGTACCAGGGAGTGTCAGTGGAGAACCTGGAGTGTCAGAGGTACCTGGGAGTGTCTGAGGTGTACCTGGAAGTGTCAGGGATAACTGGGAGTGTTAGGTGTAACTGGGAGTGTCTGGGGTACCTGGGAGTGTCAGAGGTGTACCTGGGAGCAAGAGGGTGTACCTGGGAGGTCAGAGGTACCTGGGAGGCAGAGGTACTTGGGAGTGTCAGATGTACCTGGGAGTGTCTGGGGTGTACCTGGGAGTATCTGAGGTACCTGGGAGTGTCAGAGGAACACCTGGGAGTGTCAGAGGTGCACAGGGAGTGCCTGGGTGGTGTACCTGAGGAGGTCAGAGGTGTACCTAGGAGTGTGGGGTGTACCTGGAGGTCAGAGGTGTACTGGGAGTGTCAGGGGGTGTACCTGGGAGTATCAGGAATGTACCTGGAGTGTCTGAGGTGTCCCTGGGAGTGTCAGAGGAGTACCTGGGAATGTCAGAGGTGTATCTGGGAGTGTCTTGCATAACTGGAGTGTCTGAGGTGTACCTGGGAGTGTCTGGAGTGTACCTGGGAGTGTCAGGGGAGAACCAGGGAGTGTAAGAGGTGAACCGGGAGTTTCAGAGGTGCACTGGGAGGTCGGAGGTGTATCTGGGAGTATCAGAGGTGACCTGGGAGTGTCAGAGGTGGTACCAGAGCGTCAGAGGTGAACCAGGAGTGTCAGGGGTGAACCAGGGAGTGTCTCAGGTGTACCTGGGAGTATTGGAGGTGTACCTGGGAGTATCGGAGGTGTACCTGGAGTATCAGAGGTGTAACTGGGAGTGTCAGAGGTGTACGAGGAGAGGTCAGTGGAGTACCCTGGGAGTGTCGGTGTACCTGGGAGATCGGAGGTGTACCTGGGAATATCGGAGGTGTACCTGGGAGTGCCAGAGGTGTACCTGGGAGTGTCAGAGGTTACCTGGGACATCAGATGTGTACCAGGGAGGTCAGTGGAGTACCTGGGAGTGTCAGAGGTGTGCCTGGGAGTGTCAGAGAGGTGTACCTAGGAGTGTCGGAGGTGTACCAGATGTGTCAGAGGAGACCTGGGAGAGTCAGAGGTGTACCTGGGAATACGGGAGGTGTACCTGGGAGGCCAGAGGTGTACCTGGGAGTGTCAGAGGTGTACCTGGGAGCACAGAGGTGTGCCTGGGACTATCGGAGGTGTACCTGGGAGTGTCAGAGGTATACCTGGGACTATCGGAGGTGTACCTGGGAGTATCGGAGGTGTACCTGGGAGTGTCAGAGGTGAACTGGGAGATCAGAGGTGTATCTGGGAGTGTCGGGTGTACCTGGAAGTGTCAGGGGTTTAACTGGGAGTGTTAGGGGTGTAACTGGGAGTGTCTGGGTTGTACCTGGGAGTGTCAGAGGTGTACCTGGGAGTAGAAGAGGTGTACCTGGCAGTGTCAGAGGTGTACCTGGGAGTGTCGGAGGTGTTCCTGAGAGTGTCAGAGGTACTTGGGAGTATCAGAGGTGTACCTCGGAGTGTCAGAGGTCCATTCAGAGAGTCAGAGGTCTATCTGGGAGTGTCTGGGGTGTACCTCGGAGTGTCAGAGGTGTACCTGGGAGTGTCAGGGGTACCTGGAGTGTCAGAGGAGTACCTGGGAGTGTCTGAGGTGTACCTGAGAGGTTGGGGTGTACTTGGGGTATCAGAGGAGTACCTGGGAGTGTCAGAGGTGTACCTGGGAGTGTCGGAGGTGGCTGGGGTGTACCTGGAAGTGTCTGAGTACCTGGGAGTGTCAGGGTGTGTAACTGGGAGTGTCGGAGGTGGAACTGCAGGAGTGTCGGAGGTGTAGCTGGGAGTGTCAGAGGGTACCTGGGAGTGTCAGAGGTGTACCTGGGAGTGTCAGAGGTGTACCTGCGAGTGTCAGTGGTGTACCTGGGAGTGTCATATGGGTACCAGGGGTGTCAGAGGAGTACCTGGGAGTGTCAGAGTGTACCTGGGAGTGTATGCGGTGTACCTGGGAGTGTCACGTGTGTACCAGGGAGTGTCAGAGAGTACCTGGGAATGTTAGTGGTATTGTACACAGAGTGTCACTTTCGTGTACCTGGGAGTGCCAGAGAGGTGCACCAGGGCGTGTCAGAGGTGTACTTGGAAGTGTCAGGAATTGTACCTGGGAGTGTCAGGAGTGTACCTGCGTGTCTGAGGTGTACATGGAGTGTCAATGTACCTGGCAGTGTCAGAAGTGTACCTGGCGGTGTCAGCGGTGTACCTGGGAGTGTCAGAGGTACCTGGGAGTGTCAGGGGTGGCCACCTGGGAGTGTCTCCGCGTGTATCTGGGGTAACAGAGGTGTACCTGGGAATGTCGGGGGGTGTACCAGAGTGTCAGTGGAGTACCTGGGAGTGTCAGAGAAATACCTGGGAGTGTCAGAGAAATACCTGGGAGTGTCAGAGAAATACCTGGGAGTGTTAGAGGTGTTCCTGGGAGTGTCAGAGATGTTCCTGGGAGTGTCGGAGTTGTTCTTGGGAGTGTCGGAGGCGGACCTGGGAGTGTCGGAGGTGTACCTGGGATTATCAGAGGTGTACCTGGGAGTATCAGCGGTGTACCTGGGAGTGTCTGAGGTGTACCTGGGAGTGTCAGAGGTGTGCTTGGGAGTGTCAGAGGTGTGCCTGGGAGTGTCTGAGTTTGCCTGGAGAGTCAGGTGTACCTGGGAGTGTCAGAGGTGTACCTGGGAGTGTCAGAGGTGTACCTGAGAGTATCAGAGGTGTACCTGGGAGTATCGGAGGTGTACCTGAGAGTATCGGAGGTGTACCTGGGAGTGTCAGAGGTGTGCTTGGGAGTGTCAAAGGTGCACTTGGGAGTGTCACAGGTGCACTTGGGAGTGTCTGCGGTGTTACTGGGATTGTCTGAGCTTTACCTAGGAGTGTCTGAGGTGTACCTGCCAGTGTCTGAGGTGTGCCTGGGAGTGTCAGATGTGTGCTGGGGTCTCAGGGGTGCATGGGGAGTGTCTGGGTGCACCAGCAGATGTCAGTGGAGTGCCTGGGTGTCAGGGTGTGCCTGGGGAGTAGAAGAGGGTGGCTGGGTGTCAAAGGTGTGTACCTTAGGTGTGAGAGTGTACCTGGGAGTGTCGGAGGTGTACCTGGGAGTGTCGGAGGTGTACCTGGGAGAGTCAGAGGTGTACCTGGGAGTGTCAGAGGTGTGCCTGGGAGTATCAGAGGTGCACTTGGGAGTTTCACAGGTGCACCTGGGAGTGTCTGAGGTTTACCTGGGAGTGTCTGAGCAGTACCTAGGAGTGTCTGAGGAGTACCTGGAAGTGTCAGAGGTGTACCTGGTAGTGTTAGTGGTGTACCTGGGAGTGTCAGAGGTGTACCTGGGAATGTCATTGGTGTGCCTGGGAGTGTCAGAGGTGTACCTGGGAGTGTCAGAGGTGTACCTGGGAGTATCAGAGGTGTACCTGGGAGTGTCAGGGGTGTACCTGGGAGTGTCAGTGGAGTACCTGGGAGTGTCAGCGGTGTACCTGGGAGTATCAGAGGTGTGCTTGGGAGTGTCAGAGGTGTGCCTGGGAGTGTCAGAGGTGCACTTGGGAGTGTCACAGGTGCACCAGGGAATGTCAGTGGAGTACCTGTGAGTGTCAAATGTGTACCTGGGATTGTCTGAGCTGTACCTGGGAGTGTCTGAGGTGTACCTGGCAGTGTCAGAGGTGTACCTGGGAGTGTCAGGTGTTCTGGGGAGTGTCAGAGGTGTGCCCAGGAGTATCAGAGGTGTACCTGGGAGTGTCAGAGGTCTATCTGTGAGTGTCAGAGGTCTATCTGGGAGTGTCTGGGGTGTACCTCGGAGTGTCAGAGGTGTACCTGGGAGTGTCAGGGGTGTACCTGGGAGTGTCAGGGGTGTACCTGGGAGTGTCAGGGGTGTACCTGGGAGTATCAGAGGAGTACCAGGGAGTGTCAGTGGAGTACCTGGGAGTTTCCAGAGGTGTACCTGGAAGTGTCAGAGGTGTACCTGGGAGTGTCGGAGGTGTTCCTGAGAGTGTCAGAGGTGTGCCTGGGAGTGTCGGAGGGTGTTCTGAGGAGTGTCAGAGGTGTGCTTGGGGTGTCAGAAGGGTGTGCCTGGATGTCAGAGGAGTACCTGGGGAGTGTCAGAGGTCTATCTGGTGAGTGTCTGGGTGTGCCTGGGGTGTCAGATGTGTGCCTGGGGTGTCTGGGGGTGTGCCTGGGGTGTCTGGGGGTGTGCCTCCCAGGTGTCAGAAGGTGTGCTTGGGAGGAGTCAGGGGGTGTGCCACCAGGGGGTGTCAGAGGGAGTGCCTGGGGTGTCAGAGTTGTACCTGGAAGTGTCAGAGGTGTACCTGGGAGTGCCAGAGGTGTACCTGGGAGTGTCAGTGGTGTACCTGTGAGTGTCAGGTGTGTACCAGGGAGTATCAGAGGATACCTGGGAGTGTCAGCGGTGTACCTGGGAGTGTCAGAGGAGAACCAGAGAGTGTAAGAGGTGTACTTGGGAGTGTCAGTGGTGTACCAGGGAGTGTCAGATGTGTACCTGGGAGTGTCTGAGGTGTACCTGGGAGGTCAGAGGTGCACCTGGGAGGTCAGAGGTGTACCTGGGAGGTCAGGAGGGTACCTGGGAGTGTCAGGAGGTGCACCTGGGAGGTCAGGAGGTGCACCTGGGAGGTCAGGTGTACCTGGGAGTGCCAAGGGTGTACCTGGAGTGTCTGAGGTACCTGGGAGCGTCAGAGGAGTACCTGAGTGTCAGAGGTACCTGGAGTGTTCGGGGTGTACCTCGGAGTGTCAGAGGTGTACTTGGGAGTGTCAGAGGTGTACCTGGGAGTGGCAGAGGAGCACCGGAGGCCAGAGGTGCATCTGGGAGGTCAGGGGTGTACCTGGGAGTGTCAGGGGTGTACCTGGGAGGTCAGGTGTACCTGGAGTGTCAGAGGTGTACCTGGGAGTGTCAGAGGAGGTGTACCTGGGAGAATCAGAGGAGTACCAGGGAGTGTCAGTGGAGTACCTGGGAGTGTCAGGAGGTGTACCTGGAAGGCCAGAGGTGTACCTGGGAGTGTCTGAGGTGTACCATGGGAGGTAAGGAGGTGTACCTGGGAGTGGCTCAGGAGGTGTACCTGGGAGTGTCGGAGGTGTACCTGGGAGGTCAGAGGTGCACCTGGGAGGTCAGGAGGTACCTGGGAGTGTCAGAGGCATACCTGGGAGGTCAGAGGTGTACCAGGAGTGTCAGTGGAGTTCCTCGGAGTGTCAAAGGTGTACCTGGGAGTATCGGAGGTGTACCTGGGAATATCGGAGGTGTACCAGGAGTGCAAGAGGTGTACCTGGGAGGTCGGAGATGTACCTGGGAGTGTCACAGGTGTACCTGGGAGGTCAGAGATGCACCTGGCAGCCCAGAGATGCACATGGGGGTGTCAGAGGTGTACCTGGAGTGTCAGAGGTACCTGGAAGAGTCAGAGGTACCTGGGAGTGTCAGAGGCACGAGAATGTCAGTGGAGTACCTGGGAGGTCAGAGGTGTACCTGGAGTATCAGAGGTGTACCTGGGAGTATCAGAGGTGCACCTGGGAGGTCAGGAGGTGTACCTGGGAGGTCAGAGGTGTACCTGGGAGGCCGAGGTGAACCTGGGAGTGTCGGAGGTGTACCTGCGAGAGTCAGAGGTGTACCTGGAGGTCAGAGGTACCTGGGAGTGTCAACGGTGTACCTGGGAGGTCTGATGTGTACCTGGGAGTGTCTGAGGTACCTGGGAGTGTCAGGGGGTGTACCTGGGAGTGTCGGAGGTGTACCTGGCAGGTCAGAGGTGCACGGGAGTGTCAGAGGTACCTGGGAGTGTCAGAGGTGTAC
>NW_024746325.1:0-23044 GCF_018991925.1 Homarus americanus | reverse complement strand
TTATATGGTTCGGGTATCAAATGGTTCGGATATGAAATGGTTTGAATATGTAGTGGTTCTGGTATCAAATGGTTCGGGTATTAAATGGTTCGGGTATCAAATAGTTCGGATATGAAATGGTTTGAATATGTAGTGGTTCTGGTATCAAATGGTTCGGGTATCAAATGGTTCGGGTATTAAATGGTTCGGGTATCAAGTGGTTCGGATATGAAATGGTTTGAATATGTAGTGGTTCTGGTATCAAATGGTTCGGGTATCAAATGGTTCGGATATGAAATGGTTTGAATATGTAGTGGTTCTGGTATCAAATGGTTCGGGTATCAAATGGTTCTGGTATGAAATGGTTCGGATACTGAGTGATTCGGATATCAAATAGTTCTGATACGAAGTGGTTTGGATACAGAGGGGGTTCGAATATAAAGTAGTGTAGCAGCATGGGTGTGTTGCTCACGAGGAAGTTAGATATTATTAGATAGGAGTGTTAAGAGACCTCTTGCATAGTGTTAAGAGACCTCTTGCATATCTGGAAATACTGTGTACTGTACGTGGAAGAAGAGAATAAGGAGGACGATCAAATTTTAAGTGAAGGAAGGAAAGTTATGTTCCTGTGGGCAGATGATACTGTGCTAATGGCCGCTAGTGAATAAGAATTAGCAAAAGTTAAAGGGGAAATTAGATAAAGAATAGTAATAACTGAAAAATCAATGATAAACAAGAAAAAATACGATAATTGAATAAGGATACGGTAGTTAGTTAGTTTGTCTGATTCAAAACATTAATATAATCATAGAGGTTTAAAATATCACTTGTTTTTTATTATAGGTTTTGTTAAAGGTGGAAACACGGACACTACAGTAAGGTATTAAGGTGAGTGTTGGATTATAGTCGAGCTCCCGAGGGAAAGTTTTGAGGGCGGTGAGGTAAAGACAGTGAACTTTACGAGTGTGGTGGTGGGCTGTTTGAAGGCTCTCTTAAACACTCCTTTGATCTAGGTGAATGAAATGTGGGTTTACGGAACTCAGAATGGCGGCGAGAGTATAAATATTGGATGTATGATTTTTTTTTTTTTTTTTTAGACGCTGGAAAGAAAGTGTATTGTGTAAACACGCGTGGGTAGTGGGATGGGAAAGTGTGGTAAAGCATAGAAGAGGAACTTGCCTAAAATGTAAAATGAACGGAGTTGGTGTAATGGTGTGATCTTATGGTGAAAAATATGAATGATGAGAGAGAGAGAGAGAGAGAGAGAGAGAGAGAGAGAGAGAGAGAGAGATATTTGTCCTACATTACCTTTTGTTGTAAATCTTAAAAAAAAAGTGGTTCAGTGTTTTGATTATTGTAGTAGTTCCATATTTGTATTGTGTATAATACTGTACATCATCATGATTCTTCTTGTCAGTAATCGAAATGTATTTGTATATGAGGTCAGGTAAAACTCCTAATTGGTGGTGTTCCCGCCTCTAAATTTAGAACAGGTGAACTTAGTCTCACATATTATAGTCAGAAATATATTCTGTGTGATGTGAACTTTATACTTCTTGAGAACTATATTTACCCAATGAAGACCGAGTCATCGTACTTAAGGGCATAAGCTCATTGTATTTAAAAGATTAAGAAATCGTACTTAAAATCATTGTAATTAAATCAATAAGACATCTTTCATTATAAACAAAGAATTAGAACAGTACACAGAGGGACAAAGGATTGTCATTATACACAAGGGGTGAGGCTATTTTACTCACTGGGTCAAGTCATCATACTGAAGGCCGGGCATCATCCTGGAGGGTTGAAGCTGAAGTATAATAACGTGGGTCGCTTTGTTACAGAATACGTGCATTCATGACAGGATGCACTACAGGAGGCACTACAGGAGATGGTTCTCTTTAACTGTAGGTGAAATATACTGTAGCTACACGTTTATACCGCATATATCTACCTACGATATTTTGCTGTCTCTATATAATAACTTTTGTTTTATACAATTACAAAAGACTAAACTAATGGACATAGGGCTATGTATAATGGCCTTTGTTCATGGCTGTTCGTGTTAATTATGTTACACCTTGTATTTAATTGAATATACATCTCAGTCCTCCTATTCAACTGGCTACCGTATCCACCATTTAACTAATGTGCACTACGCGTGGTTAGTCTCGTAATATGACAGGACTTTCGGATATATTACTTTCATTTATTTCACATAACTATTTCCCCCGAACTCATATCCTGTTGTGAAGAAGGGAAAAAAATCGTCTGTTTCTCATTTTGATGAATGTGAACACTTTATTGTGATCAATTTGTTGATGTTAAGTTTATGTCCTTACGACGTGTAGTAAAGAATGTTTTGGGGAAAAAAAAGATGTCAAACTGTCTGTACGGCTGAGTAGTGTGTTTATCATGAAGGTAGATGCAGGATATAACAGGAACGGGAAACTCACTCACACACCCTCGGGATAAAGTAGTGTTTGTCTCTTTATATCATGTTATTCATCCAAAGACATACAGAACAGAACTATTTCGTGAGATTGTTTCGAAGATTACATAGAACGTTGTAATCACCCGAACGAAGAATATAGTTGGTGGTCAGAAGCTAATACTATGCCTGAGATGTTCGCAGCTCCTGACACTAAACTCGTAACATCAAAACATTAGCTGTCACACCTTTACGTCTCCCCCAAAGCACAAGAAATGTCCTGCCAATAACCCTGTATGATAAAGTATATGTAAATCGTTCACGTGAGCGGTTCCTGAGATTGCTCTTCCATTTTTATGCAATAGTTTCTCTGTACACTTTTAATATGTGTTGGTGTTTACCTGTACCCAGTGAAGACTTTGTTATGATCGTAGTCGTCCGTTCAGTTCGTCTTGGGTAACTTGTACATAAGGTAACAAGATTCTATAGCCGCTGTGTTCCCTTATCTTCTCCTCGTATGGAATGGGATAAGAGGGAAGAATGGGGAGCTAAGGGAGAATAAACACTACAATAACAGACAGACAGATTATCCCTGCACCTCCTGAGAGAGTATCGTGATATAGGTTATCGTAGTTCTCGCCAATATCCAAGGCTACCGTGTCGGGAACATCGCTCCAATATCTACAGTACGTATGTGTGTTGCAAGATCGTCCGATATTGTCCGACATACGTGAGAGGAATTTTATAAAGGCAATCAATATTATTTTCCACTAAACACGACCTCAGCTGCTCCACTATACTTAAACCCGAATCAACACTTTTACTTGCAACATATTTAAAAGAATGGTTTAAATGTGTCTTAAATTCTTGTGTGGTTTTTAGCATACGTAAACACTAATCAACAATATTACCTGCAACGTGTTCAGGGTATGCTATAGGAAACACCTGTCTTCCTCTACAATACGTGACAGTCTTATCATAATAACCAATAGGTTTTTTTTCTTCTCCATAATAAGTGTACCTAGTGGTGTGGCCCTCACCTTATGGCTGTGGTACCCGATAGAACCGCATTGATTCCACATTCATCAAGACGGTCGCGTAAAGACACACACACACACACACACACACACACACACATACTAGATAATCGACACAGGTTCCTCCACTGTCCTACAAATTATATCCATCTCTCTCTGTCTATTCCTTCACGTCTCTCTCTCTCTCTCTCTCGTTTTATTTCCTCATCCAAGAAAGACAAATCATAATGTTCCTAATCCCACTCAATGCTAACTATATCCTGCCTTAGCTTATACAACATGTCTATGCCAGGCTACGTTCACCACAGCTATACTTAACAAAACCTGATATATCTTACACCAGGAAACGGCTTTGAGTATGACGCAGAGAGACTTAAAAGGGGAGATATTACATGATAAACGTGACCCTGGTCTCTAATTAAACTGTCAGATACAAAGGAATACAGTCGTCGTAAAATTCAAATGATAGGGTCCAGATCTCTTCCCATTTTCGGGTGGAGTTTGTGGTGTGTGTGTGTGTGTGTGTGTGAGGCGATCACTATTGTCGCAATTGGACACGGTTCAGATTAGGAGCCACGGGGGTAGGGATTTCTGCGAGACACGAGTAGCATTAGTTGGTAACACTGTGGCAGGAGGGTGAAGAGGGTTGTGACTCTTGGGTGTGTAGCACAGAGAGAGAGAGAGAGAGAGAGAGAGAGAGAGAGAGAGAGAGAGAGAGAGAGAGAGAGAGAGAGAGCAATAAGGAGCAGAGACTGATAAATGACTTAATTATTGAAGGGGATATCTAGACAGCCCCACAGGTGGACGGATACACCAGCAGAGATTCAACCCTAAATTAGATTAAAACTGGCGCCGCTCTCCGTGTCAGTAAAGATTCATGGACACACGCTGGTGACCTTTCATTCTCAGGGGTCCAGCAACTTGTCTGCTTAATGTTGCACGCACTGGCTTTCAAGGCTGTTTCGTGTTCATGCATCAAGAATGTTGATCTTATGATCCAATAAAATAAATTTAGTTGTAATGTCTTCATTGGTCTCGTACAGATGCACCTTGAACGTAATAATGTTTCATGTTCAGTAAAGGTCACAACATTCCTGTCTTTAGTTTTTTCTAATTAGGAATATAGTTAAAATAAACCAAAATACTGCACATATAAATATATGATATACAAACAGTAAGCAGCCGTATATACCTGTACATTCATTTACGGAATATATAATATAAAATTAATACTATTTGGCATTTTCGGTCAGTTTTTTGTTTATTCCAATTAATAAAAAAAAATCAAGATCATTACCGAGAGACGCAGAGATAATAGTTACAGTATGAAATTAATCCTCTTGACAAATATGAGTTTATAGACAAACACCCAGACACCCGATCGCCCCCCCCCCCCAACCTCCCCCAGGTCGAAGGAATCAGTAGGGGATTAAAACATAAAACAAGAAACACACTATGTTTATAAATACTGTCTCGTTACCATACAGAATAATATGTTTTTGTTGTTTTCCTCCTCAACTTGGTCACGTACACTGACCCGATGTATCAACAAACTCACTAAAATAATATTTTGTCCATATTTTTGCTTTCATTAATAAACAGCTAACACCTGTGTCATAACTCTTCAGTTATCAAAGGAGCGGCTGGCTGTGGGCCTAACCTGGCCACGGGTGGGCCTGGCTACTGTGGCGCCCATCTAAGGGCGTGGCTGCAGTGGGCCTGGCTGGTTAAGAGGAAGACATGAAACAAACACATAAGTGGACTCACTCAACCCGAATTAAATAAACAAACTTGAACAATACAAAACCAAAACAGTGGGACCGGCCGGTACAGTGTATCAGCGAAGGACGGACGGTGTTAGTGTGTGTCGCATAAACTCGCTTAGCTTTCTCCTTTACCCTTAATTATCGTGGATGTTTACATTATTTCCCTCCCTAGACAGCGAGAGTGAGAGAGAGAGTGACAGAGATCAAGAGAGAAGAGAGATAGAGAAAAAACAAACAAAGTACGTGTTTTTGTTTCCTCGAACTGTATCACAACAACCACACACACACACACACACACACACACACACACACACACACGAAGCAGTTGCAGCGACCACCACAATCAACAGGATGACCAAGACAAAAGCAAGAAGATGAATTAAACCACGACAAAAGCAGGAACAAAGACCAAAAACAAAAGCAGGAACAAAGACCAAAAACAAAAGCAGGAACAAAGACCAAAAACAAAAGCAGGAACAAAGACCAAAAACAAAAGCAGGAACAAAGACCAAAAACAAAAACAGGAACAAACACCAAAAAACAAAAGCAGGAACAAAGACCAAAAAATAAAAGCAGGAACAAAGACCAAAAACAAAAGCAGGAACAAAGACCAAAAACAAAAGCAGGAACAAAGACCAAAAACAAAAACAGGAACAAAACTATCAATAATAGTGTAGATCAGATCACGCGTCAATAAACCTAAAATAAAAAATTCACCACAAAAACCAAAGAACAAATTAATAATAATAGCAGAATTTCTTGACAGTTAATACGATCAACAACAACAACAACAAAAATATTCTGAAATATCAAATAATAATAATAATAATAATTCAAATAAAAGCAAAACTTGATACCACATTTTTTTCAGTCAGGGGAAAAAATCATTGCCAAAAGGGGAAAAAACTACATTGGTCGGGGAGGGAGGGAAGAAAGTAGGGGACTATAAGAAGGAAAAAAGCTACCATGACCCGACCCAACCAAAGCTAACCCAACCTAACCTAAGCCAACCTAACCCAACATAACCTAAGCCAACCCAATCCAACCTAACCCAACTCAACCAAATCTAACCAACCAAACCCAATCAAACCTAAACTGATGACCTGACCTGACCTGACCTGACCTGGACCTGACTCGACCCTTCAGAACAAAAAAATTAAATAAGGCTAAAAAAAATATGGTATCAAGAAACACAACATAAACAAAATTCATCCAAATAAATCACAATGTATTAAAACTAAATTGTGAGGATTTTGTGGTTTAGGAAAGATAATAATAATGGTCGTCCTGTCTGCTACTATGTAAACAAACAAACATCTCTCGGTTTAAGAATTCCTTGTTTACTTTGTCGTGTTGTGACGTCATTGGGAGTTGCCATTTTATAAAAAAAAGTTTACTTTTATCTTGTTTCATTGTCTAAAATAAAAATATTTGTCCTCAACTAAGAGACGATGGTAAAAAAAAAATATTCAATAAAGTTAAAAATCATATTCAGCATTTTAATTACAACTGTGAATGGAAATTAATATATATAAAAATATATAATAATAAAATTTCTCTACTCGGCAACTTGCGATGAAGCGGCACACCATTGGCTCTCGTCGACTCTTGCGTCATGAAGGTGGTAGTGACGTCACGCTTGTAAATAATAATTATACCTGATTTAACCCGATCCTGCCGGCCAATCAGTGGGTAGGAATGGTTGTGACGTCAGGCCATCTTCTGCGGTCGCTTGAGGGAGGAGACGGTCAGGTGCAGTGTCTGTGTGTTTGTCACCGATAAGTTGTTTATGGGCGGTGGTAAAAAAAAATCGCTTCTAGTCTGTTTTATTCCAGGTAAATCTGTTTGTAATACAAACCAATGGTGACTACTTTAACCATCATCAATTATAACCCCCACCCCGTCCTACCTACCCCCCGCTGATGAAACCCCCAACCTCCCTCCCTAACCAACCCACGTAACCTATCCCAACCTCCTCCATCCCCCTAACCTAACCCCCCCCTCTGAAGATGTTAAACTCGGAAATCACTGCATAATAATGTACCTTACAAGACCACCATTATTTACCAACTGGCACCTCAAGGTAAACAACAAAAGAAAAATGTTTCACTCAGTTTCATTTTGCTTCGTTTGTTTTTCCTGTCTGTGAGAAAACTGTCTCTCTACGTGGTATAAGCAGAGAACCCGCAAGGTGCCAGTTGTTGACAATAGCAAGGGGAGGCGTGGCTTGTGACGTCATAGAAAGTTCCTCTGACGTCACGGAGGTTCATCTGATGTCACAACTCTCCTCTGACGTCACGGGAGGTTCATATGACGTCACAACTCCCCTATGACGTCACAGGAGGTTCATATGACATCACAACTCTCCTCCAACGTCACCTGACCCTCCTAACGTGACGGGGACCCACACCTAGATGTAAGAGAGAGAGAAAGAGAGAGAGAGAATAGGATTACAGTACGTCACAAATAAGGGCGTGAAGCAAGTTGGTTGTGAGCGCCCGTGACGGTGTCTGGGCAGTGTGTGTGTGTGTGTGTGTGTGTGTGTGTGTGTGTGTGTGTCTGACCAGTGGCGCACCTTCCACTGTCTTAACATGTTTGTACACTATGATGGCAGTTGGTATTAATAAAACACACAGAAAACATAACCTTCCGTGTTTTAATCTATGAAAACAAATTACCTGGAGCACCTGAGTTTATTTTACCTTTACGCGTAACCAGTGACCACCCTAACCTAACCTAACCTGACCTGACCTGACCTGACCTGACCTAACCTAACCTAATCTAACCTGACCTAACTTAAGCTGGCCTTACCTAACCTAACCTAAGCTGGCCTCACAACCAAACTTAACCTGATCCTACCTGGTCTACTAATTAATACAGTACACCTGGTCTACTATGTATACACCTTTGATTTTCACGAACATTATCATACGTGTATAAGAATATATATAATGTACACTGTTCATTTCGATAAAAAATATGCATGTATTCAGTTAGTGAACGGTGTAGTGCGATAATTATACATATATACACACACACACACACACACACACACACACACACACACACATCACAACCTCACAAAAACCACACTAACACCCACACACAACCCCACACAAACACCCACACACGACCCCACAAACACACACCACCCCCACGCCCACATATAGCAGTACCATCCAGTGAGATGAAACTGTAATCGTGTGGAAGTGATTACACATCGTTCAAAGCATTATAGTACGCACCCAACTGAGCCCAACCCAGCCAGCCACACACCCGACCCCCCGACGTGTGCTGCATATTGAGCACTAATTAATTACCTTTGTTAAACTCATGCACAGTCACACAAATATCTACTACTTCTGACAACCCGGAAAAAAAAATATATTCAAAATGGGCGATTATGGTCGGTGAAAAACTGAATGCAGACTTGGGAGGAGGAGGAGGAGGTGAGGAGGGGGAGGAGGAGGAGGGGTGAGGGGGAGGTGGAGGGGAGGGGAGGAAGGGGGGAGGAGGGAGGAGTGAGGGGGGAGGTGGAGGTGAGGGAGGAGGGGGGAGGGAGGAGGAGGGGGGAGGTGAGGAGGAGGGGGGAGGTGGAGGAGGAGGGGGGGAGGTGAGGAGGAGGAAGGAGGGGAGGTGAGGAGGAGGGGGAGGAGGGGAGGGAGGAGGAGTGGGGAGGGGGACTGAGGGGGAGGGGGGAGGGGGGAGGGGGGAGGGGGAGGGAGGGGGGAGGGAGGGGGAGGTGAGGGAGGGGGGGGGAGGGGGGGGGAGGAGTGAGGGGGGAGGGAGGAGGAGGGGGAGGGGAGGGAGGGAAGGGGGAGGTGAGGAGGAGGGGGGAGGAGGTGAGAGGAGGGGGAGGGAGGAGGGGGGGAGGTGGAGGAGGAGGGGGAGGTGAGGAGTGAAGGGGAGGAGGAGGAGGAGGGGGAGGGGAGGTGAGAGGAGGGGAGGGAGGGGGGGAGGGGAGGAGGAGGGGGGAGGTGAGGGGAGGAAGGGGACGGAGGTGATGAGTGAGGGGGAGGGGGGAGAGGGAGGGGAGGGGAGGAGGAGGGGGGGAGGTGAGGGAGGAGGGAGGGGGGGAGGGAGGGAGGGGGGGAGGTGAGGGAGGGAGGTGGGGAGGGGGGGGGAGGGGGAGGGAGGAGGGGGGAGGGGGAGAGGAGAGGAGGGAGGGAGGGGGGGGGGAGGTGGAGGAGGAGGAGGGGGAGGAGGGAGGAGGTGAAGGGGGGAGGGGAGGAGGAGGGGGGGGAGGTGGGGAGGGAGGAGGGGGGGAGGGAGGGAGGAGGGGGAGGGGAGGGAGGGAGGGGGGGGGAGGAGGGAGGAGGTGAGGGGGAGGTGAGGGGGAGAGGGGGAGGAGGGGGAGGAGGAGGAGGGGGGAGGTGAGGAGGAGGGGGGAGGTGAGGAGGAGGAGGGGAGGGGAGGAGGTGGGGGAGAGGAGGGGGAGGTGGAGGAGGGGAGGGGGGGGAGGGGAGGAGGGGGGGAGGGAGGTGGAGGAGGGGGGAGAGGGGGAGGAGGGAGGGGGGGAGGTGAGGGAGGAGGGGGGAGGGGAGGGGAGGGAGGGGAGGGGAGGAGGGAGGGGGGGAGGGGGGAGGAGGAGGAGGAGGAGGGGGGAGGGGGAGGGGAGGGGAGGTGGGGGGGAGGGGGAGGAGGAGAGGGGGGAGGGAGGGAGGAGGGGGAGGGAGAGGAAGGGGACGGAGGTGAGGGAGGGGGAGGGGAGGGGGGAGGTGGGAGGAGGAGGGGGGAGGTGAGGAGGAGGGGGAGGAGAGGAGGGGGGAGGAGGAGGAGGAGGGGGGGAGGAGGAGGGAGGAGGGGGGACGGAGGTGATGAGGAGGGGGAGGGAGGAGGAGAGGGGAGGTGAGGAGTGAGGGGGGAGGGGAGGAGGGGGAGGGGAGGAGGGAGAGGGGGAGGGGGGAGGAGGGAGGAGGAGGGAGGAGTGAGGGGGGGGAGGGAGGGAGGGGGGGAGGAGGTGAGGAGGGGGGGAGGTGAGGGGAGGGGAGGTGAGGGGAGGTGAGGGGGGGATGGAGGGGAGGGAGGAGGGGAGGAGGGGGGAGGGGAGGGAGGGGGGAGGAGGGATGAGGAGGGGGGGGGAGGTGAGGAGGGAGGGGGAGGTGAGGGAGGGGAGGGGAGGGAGGGGAGGAGGGGGGGAGGGAGGAGGAGGGGGAGGGGAGGAGGGGGGAGGGGGAGGGAGGAGGGGGGGGGGAGGGGGAGGAGGAGGGGGAGGTGAGGAGGGGAGGTGAGGAGGAAGGGGGGACGGAGGTGAGGAGGAGGGGGGACGGAGGGAGGAGGAGGGGAGGTGAGGAGGGAGGGGGAGGAGGAGGAGGGGGAGGTAGGGAGGAGGGAGGGGGGAGGGAGGAGGAAGGGGGGAGGAGGGGAGTGAGGGGGGAGGGGAGGGAGGAGGGGGGGAGGGTGGAGGGGAGGTGAGGGGGGGGGAGGGGGGGGAGAGGGGGGGAGGTGGGAGGGGAGGAGGGGAGGGGAGGTGAGGGAGGGGGAGGGGGGGAGGGGAGGGAGGAGGGGGGGAGGTGAGGGAGGAGGGGGGGGAGGGGGGAGGGGGAGGGGAGGGGAGGGGAGGAGGGAGGGGGATGGAGGGATGGAGGAGGGGGAGGGGGGAGGGGAGGAGGGGGGGAGGGGAGGAGGAGGGGAGGGGGAGGAGGGGGGAGGTGAGGAGGGGGAGGAGGTGAGGAGGAGGGGGAGGGGAGGAGGAGGAGGAGGGGAGGAGGGGGAGGGAGGAGGGAGGGGAGGGGGGGAGGAGGGGGGAGGGGAGGGGAGGGAGGGGGGGGGAGAGGGGAGGAAGGGGACGGAGGTGAGGGAGGGAGGAGGGGGAGGGAGGTGAGGGGGGAGGTGGAGGGGGGGAGGTGAGGAGGAGGGGGGGAGGTGAGGGGAGTGAGGGGGAGGGGGAGGTGAGGAGGAGGGGGGAGGGGGAGGAGAGGAGGGGAGGAGGGGAGGAGGGGGGGGGTGAGGAGGGGGGGAGGTGAGGGAGGAGGGGGGATGGAGGTGATGAGGAGAGGGGGAGGAGTGAGGGAGGGAGGAGGAGGAGGGGAGGAGGAGGAGGGGAGGAGGTGATGAGGAGGGGAGGGGAGGAGGAGGGGGAGGGGAGGAGGAGGGGAGGGGGAGGGGAGTGAGGGGAGGGGAGGAGGAGAGGGGACGGAGGTGAGAGTGAGGGGGGAGGAGGAGGAGGGGGAGGTGGGAGAGGGGAGGGGGGAGGGAGAGGAGGGGGGGAGGGAGGAGGGGGACGGAGGTGAGGAGGTGGGAGGGGGGAGGGGAGATGAGGGGGGACGGAGGTGAGGAGTGAGGGGGGGACGGAGGTGATGAGTGAGGGGGGGATGGAGGTGATGAGTGAGGGGGACGGAGGTGATGAGTGAGGGGGAGGAGAGGGAGGTGAGGGGGGGGGGGAGGTGGAGGAGTGAGGGGATGGAGGATGAGGGAGGGAGGGGGAGGGGGAGGAGTGAGGGGAGGTGAGGAGGAGGGGGGACGGAGGTGATGAGGGGGGGGGACGGAGGTGATGAGTGAGGGGGACGGAGGTGATGAGGAGGGGGGTGGGGAGGGAGGAGGGGATGGAGGTGAGAGTGAGGGGGAGGGGGGAGGAGGAGGGGGAGAGGAGGAGAGGGGGACGGAGGTGATGAGGAGGGGAGGAGGAGGAGGGGGGACGGAGGTGATGAGTAAGGGGGGGGAGGTGAGGAGGAGGGGGGATGGAGGGATGAGTGAGGGGGGAGGGGAGGAGGAGGGGGACGGAGGTGATGAGTAAGGGGGGAGGTGAGGAGTGAGGAGGGACGGAGGTGATGAGTGAGGGGGGACGGAGGTGATGAGTAAGGAGAGGGGGAGAAGTGAGGGGGAAGGAGAGAGGTAAGGGGGTGAAGGGAAGGAGCGAGGTGGGAGGTGAGTGGGTGAGGAGTGTGGGAGGTAGGTGAGGAGTGAAGGGGAGGAAGGGGAGAGGTAAGGAAGGAATGAAGGAAGTAAGGAAAGAGTGAAGGAAGAAAGGAATGAAGGAAGGAAGGAAGGAAGGAATGAAGGAAGTAAGAAAAGAGTGAAGGAAAGGGTGGCAGTAAGGAAGAAGTGAATCAGAATCATTCAATCGTCTATTTAAAACTGTATATAAACTGAATTACACCAGATATTTTTTTTCCTATACTGTACAAGCTCGAGTCAACACAGCCAAGGATTCTGAACCTCACTACCTCCTTGATAGTCCTGGAGAAAAAAAGGACAAACATACAAATAAAAAAATAAAAGCATTCGTCGTTATTTATCCCCGTTTCGATATTTTTATTTTGTTTTTGTTTACAAGTTTGACGTTGACTCTCTCTGTGGAACGTTCAATACACTTTCTTAACACGAGTATGTGCTTCCAGTGTACAGCGACGATGTAAGTTATGTACACACGCGCTCGGTCACACACACATACATATACACACACACTCACTCTCTCTCTCTCTCTCTCTCTTGTGATATATGTCTCGTTTCATCAATGTTTCAGGATGGAATGTTTATGCGTGTGTGTCTGAGAGAGAGAGAGAGAGAGAGAGAGAGAGAGAGAGAGAGAGAGAGAGAGAGAGAGAGAGAGAGAGAGAGAGAATAGTTGCATCACCCCCACACCTATCATCACCTCACAACTATCCCCCCTTAGTCCTTCTAGTGCTCTAACAACCAGCGACCCCAACAGCCTTGAACCTTTACTATAACCAGAGATTGACCTCACACGTATACAGTATTGTCTCAGGTCAAATACGAGTGACCTATAAAAAAAAATACCTCAATACTAAAAAAAAAAAAAAATAACTAATAATAATTGCACAATCAGTCACGCTAATGAATGTCAACGGATACTGGTATATGTTCCTAATTGGATATTGGTCGTTGGTTAATTACATACAGTATAGAAATTACATTGGTTATAGATGTGTTATATGCAGTTAGTATTTTTGTGACTCCTCTCCCGCGGTAAATGGTAGATGGAGGGAGTAAATCCATGAGCGTTGAAGTACATCATTATTGTATACATGAGAGCCTTTATACCTTCATACACGTCAGAGTATAAACACAGGGTAGTATTAATGTATAGGTGGTGGTGGTATGTATGTATGTATGTATGTATGTATGTATGTATGTATGTCTGTCTACTTCCTACCCCTTCTCCCTCAACATACATCCACCACACTACCACCTTCTCCACCACCACTACTACCTCCACCACTTCCATCACACCACCACCACCATCTCCACCACCACCACCCTCACCACATCAAGAAAAGAACTCCTCTCCCCCCCAAAAGTATCTATACTATTTTGTGTTGAAACAATATGACACACCGGACGAAGTATTTTGACAACCCTACGGAGACAACAGGAGTCGCAGTGTTCATTCTGAAATACATCGTTCACCCTCCGTACAGATACTTTTTTTTTTGGAAGGGGGGCGCATTAATACGTTCAAACTGTGGCATTTACCATAACACATTGTAGAAACTCTGTGAATACTTAAACCTTAATTTGTTATTGATGGAAACTCAACTTACATTCAGTTATGTAAGAAGCATTACATTAATTCAGTCACACACTCAAAGAATTATTCACATATAATAAAACATTGAAGGAATGTAGTATTAACAGCAACTGACTGGACCAAACAATCACTTGAAAGAAAACGGAAGGTATTCAATTTTCTTATGGGATACTACTGAAATTATTAACGGTTGTTCACTCATGTATTAAATAACGTTTTCTATGGATAATAAAATGAGCTTCAAGACCAAAGTTGAGTTATCTTAGAATTTAAATGCCTCTCACCACCACTTCCACCATGATAAAAGGCTCATATGAACAGTTGAACACCCATACACACACACACACACATACATGAACACACACACACATGAACACACACACATGAACACACACACACATGAACACACACACACATGAACACACACACATGAACACACACACATGAACACACACACACATGAACACACACACACATGAACACACACACATGAACACACACATGAACACACACACATGAACACACACATGAAACACACACACATGAACACACACACACACACATACATGAACACACACACACATGAACACACACACATGAACACACACACACATGAACACACACACACATGAACACACACACATGAACACACACACATGAACACACACACACATGAACACACACACACATGAACACACACACATGAACACACACACATGAACACATACATGAACACACACACATACATGAACACACACACATACATGAACACACACACACACACACACACGTAATTAAATCACTTTTTATTTACAGTTTATGAATAACGGCTCTCCCAGATTTCCGGAAAATTCTCGGAACTACAATGAAACCTCTATTTAACGGACTATATAGAGGAAAGTCCGTTATATCGAGAGTTCGTTAGATGTGAGACCTCCATCTAACAACACGAGATACGAATGTGTCTGATATAGGAATGAGACAAGGCAATACAGTACTCCTCCCTCCCTCCCACCCCCTGTCCCTCCCCACCCCTCTTCCCCTCCCTCCCTCCCATCCCCTCTTTTCTCCATCCATCCCCCCACCCCTTCTTCCCCCTACCTCCCTCCCACCCCTTCTTCCCCCTACTTCCCTGCCACCCCCTCTCCCCTCCCTCCTCCACAACATTCATTGGAGGAAGAAGAAACTTAAATGATACGCCTTCATTTAGAAATTAATTCGAGGAAGAACCCACCCAAGAAATGTAACCCGGAAAAAAAATCTCTCTCTCTATCTATCTTTTCTTGTTCGCTCTCTCTCTCTCTCCATGTTCGCTCTCGTTGTCACTCTTCTTGTCATCTCTATCCGTGCTCTCTCTCTCTCTTTGTTTTTTTGTTCTCTCTTTGTCTCTCTTTGTCTCTCCTTGTCCTCTCTCTCTCGTTCTCTCTTAATCTCTCCCTTTACTGGTGAGAGAATGAAAACAAATCAGATAACAGATAAATTTAACACTGGAGAAGAGAGAGAATTTAATATTCATGTGTAAAGATGATGTCAGATGCTACACACCACACCTCACCATACCACACCACACCTCACCACAACACACCTCACCACCACACCTCACCATACCATACCACACCTCACCACACATCACACCACACCTCACCAGATACACACCACACCTCACCATACCATACCACACCTCACCACACACATCACACCACACCTCACCACATACACACCACACCCCATCACACCACACCATACCACACCTCACCACACACATCACACCACACTCACACACATCACACGCCACACCTCACCACACACACGGCACCTCATCACACCACCTACCAGTCGGAAGAATTTAGCTGACAATACCCAGGTGAGGAGAGAGAGAGAGAGAGAGAGAGAGAGAGAGAGAGAGATTAACAAGCGAAGCACCAAGAGACAAGAAAGAAAAGGGAGAGAGGAGAAGGGAAGGAAGAAAGAAGAGAAATAGGAAAACGAAGAGATAAGAGGATAGTTAGAGGAAAAAAAGAGAGAGAGAGAGAGAGAGAGAGAGAGAGAGAGAGAGAGAGAAAGAGAGAGAGAGAGAGAGAGGACAGTCAGAGGGATTAATTGTGCCACTTAAGACAGAATCAATATCAGGTTAGTAAGGGGAAAACACCGGATCAAGGGGAAAAATAGCCCAGTCGGACGGTTAATTGGCGAGGAGAGACCTTGTTCTCAGGAGAGGACAGGGGGGCAGGAGGGGTGAGGGGGTGACGTGGGGGAAGGGTGGCACACAGAGGCATTTATATTAGTGGGGTATTAAGTGAGGGAGGGGAGAGGAGTTTGGGAAGGGAGGGGAGGTGGAGGGGTGGGTGGAGAGGGGTGAGGGGGGGGTGGGTGAGAGGGGTGGGGAGGGGAGGAATTAGGGGAAGGAAAAGGGGAGGGACGGGGGGGAGAGGCAAGATTCTTGCAGGAGGCCACAGGAGGAGGGGGGGGGAGGAGGAAATAGAAGAGGAGGAGAAAGAGGATGAGGAAAAGAAGAAGGAACACACACACACACACACACACACACACACACACACACACACACACACCATGATTATAATGTGACTAAAATAATGTTGTTTGCCAATTCCAAAACTAAATCATAAAAGTTACAATAATCACCGTAACTCATGGATGACACACGTTAATAACAGTCTCCAATGGCCTTGTTAAAACACAAATCAAATGTCTATCTCAATTTTGTTTTGTTTCTTCATTTTATCACATTAATAAAACTCATCCTTTTTTTTTCTGAATTTGAGACGCGAATGAGGGAAGAAATCAATATATTCTAATTTTTTTAAGGGGTAACTGATCCCTCCTGATTTGTTTTTATTTGGGTTTAATAGATACAGATTTACTCAATGCCAGAACCTTGGGTGTACAGCTAAAGTGTATCTGATAGGTGTACACTAGACAACCTCAGGTCAACACCTGTGTAACACCTGTCTACTCTCACCTGTATATCCCAATTACATTATATAGGAAACCTGATTACAGCTCGTGTCGTTTAAATGCATTAGCTAACTGTCTATACATTGCACCATCACCACCATTATCACCACTACCCTCTCCACCCTCACCACCCTCACCACCACTAACTTCTGTTACCTACCATCACACCGATAGTCCCTGCTTTAACACTTAATTGAGGGTCACACCTGTCTGCTTAATGAGTCAACAATCCGCCCACAGGTAACGAGTCATTAATTAACATACAAGTCAACACCTGTAAAACAAATACCTTTCACAGACAAGCCTAATTACCTGCCCGACCTCTTTATGCTAATGAGTAATGACTAAACATAATTATCACCTGTATATTCATAAATAAGACCTAATTACTTAGTATAATTTATATAACACATCCAATTACCTGCACGTTTATATATAATTACTATCCACGGGCTAAATACCTCATTACAGGCTCACGTGCCTATGCCTAACACCTAATTAATTACCGGCAGCAGTCACACCCTCCTACCTGCGGAAAGGCCTAATTACCTCACACACCTGTAAACGCAAGGACTAATTATCAACTTACCTAATCACACCTTCACGGTTACTAATTACTGGTTATCTTTTGTATAGTACGGGATGGCTAATCACTCTTGCAACACCTAATCACCATTGTTATTCACAACACCTAATCACACACTCACACTCACACACACACACACACACACACACACACCTTCACACCTACCTAATTACCGGTAGTCACACCTTGCTGCCTCACACCTAATTAGCCGAGCCATTAGCTGTGAGTGGGTTGGAGGGCGAGGGGGAGGAGGGGAGGGGGAGGAGGAGGAGGGAGGGGGGCTAGAGGAGGGGGGCGGGGAGGGGAGGGGTTGGGAGGGGAGGGGGGCGCTGGGAGGGAGGGGTTGTGAGGGGGGGTTGAGAGGGGGTAAGAGGGGGGGATGAGGGAGGGGGGGAGACGCATCAAAAGCTGTCACCTCCCTCCCCAGCACACACACAAATGCATCATCATAAATATCACAGTGTTTAATTAATTCGTAACGAGAACCATAAAGCATCATACTATTAATGAGCTCCTATTAAAATATTTTGCATATGTCCTGCCAGCACACACACACACACACACACACACACACACACACACACACACACACACACACGTTCTCTATGATAGTAATCTTGTGTTGTATTTCTACACTACACGATATTCCACCAATACAACAAACAAATGGGTCAAAATAATGAATAAATAAATAATACAATAATACTAATAACTCAAGATGAAATGAATAAGAACTTCCTTAATGTATAACAAAATGAAAAAAATGACTGAACAACACACGTACAGTATACAAATGTTATTGAAGTATAGCCACAATAACAAATATGTAAATAAAATACTATTATATTTCCTAGTGCTTTTTTTACCCATCCTAAGAATACTGTCAGTTTAATTTCATCTTATATACAGTGTAGTGTTTCCCTTATTGTAAGATTGTACCATCGTACGATATGTTTTCCCATGTTGAGATGGGGGCTTGTCTTTGGCAGCGCCCGGTTGCCAGTCTCCAGCTGACGCTGTTAGAATAAAGTCTATAAAGAACATGGTCTATGACTCCAACCTCTCACATGGCGCACAGTGAGTAGGATATGTCGGGGCCCGACACGCCATTACAGCCCTGACAAAAACGCTGACATGGCCCCTACACGTCCACGATTCTCGACGCCCTCAAGGGGACGCCAGGGCTTCTCTACACCGGCCGGGAACACCACGCGCGCCCAGCAGCAGGCCATGAGTGCATTGATGGCTCAGATGGCGTCTCTAGGTGCTGGCGGTGGTCATGCTTCTATGCCGGTCATGAAGCCCTCAGCAGCTGTCGCTCCAGAGAAGTGTGAGGCAGAAATGCCAGCAGCTGCGTTTAGGACATGGAGGCGGTCCATGGTTGTTATAATTATGGTCGTGGTTGTTATAATCATGGTCGTGGTTATGATCATGGGTGTAGTTGTTATAATTATGGTCGTGGGTGTTATAATCTTCGTCGTGGTTGTTGTAATCATAGTCGTGGTTGTTATAATTATAGTCGTGGTTATAATCATGGTCCTGGCTGTTATAATCATGGTCGTGGTTGTTATAATCATGCTTGTGGTTGTTACAATCATTGTCGTTGTTGTTATAATCATGGTCGTGGTTGTTATAATCATGGGCGTGGTTGTAATAATCATTGCCGTGGTTATGATCATGGTCGTTGTTGTTATAATCATGGTCGTGCGTGTTATAATCATCGTCGTGGTTGTTATAATCATAGTCGTGGTTGTTATAATCATGGTCGTGGTTGTTATAATCATAGTTGTGGTTGTTATAATCATGGTCGTGGTTGTTATAATCATGGGCGTGGCTGTTATAATCATGGTCGTGGTTGTTATAATTATGGTCGTGGTTGTTATAATAATGGTGATGGTTATGATCATGGTTGTAGTTGTTATAATTATGGTCGTGGGTGTTATAATCATCGTCGTGGTTGTTATAATCATGGTCGTGGTTGTTATAATCATGGTCGTATTTGTTATAATCATGGTCGTGGTTGTTATAATCATAGTCGTGGATGTTATAATCATGGTCCTGGCTGTTATAATCATAGTCGTGGATGTAATAATTATAGTCGTGGTTGTTATAATCATAGTCGTTAATGTTATAATCATGGTCCTGGCTATTATAATCATATTCGTGGTTGTTATAATCATGGTAGTGAATGTTACAATCATAGTCGTCGTTGATATAATCATGGTCGTGGTTTTGATCATGGTCGTTGTTGTTATAATCATGGTCGTGCGTGTTATAATCATCGTCGTGGTTGTTATAATCATAGTCTTGGTTGTTATAATCATTGTCGTGGTTATGATCATAGTCGTGGTTGTTATAATCATGGTCGTGGTTGTTATAATCATGGGCGTGGTTGTTATAATCATGGTCGTGGTTGTTATATTTATGGTCGTGGTTGTTATAATCATGGTCATGGTTATGATCATGGTTGTAGTTGTTATAATTATGGTCGTGGGTGTTATAATCATAGTCGTGGTTGTTATAATTATTGTCGTGGTTATGATCATAGTCGTGGTTGTTATAATAATGGTCGTGGTTGTTATAATCATGGTCGTGGTTGTTATAATCATGGTCGTGGTTATGATCATAGTCGTGGTTGTTATAATCTTGGTCGTGGTTGTTACAATCATGGTCGTGGTTGTTATAATCATGGTCGTGGTTGTTTTAATCATGGGCGTGGTTGTTATAATAATGGTCGTGGTTGTTATAATTATGGTCGTGGGTGTTATAATCATGGTCGTGGTTATGATCATCGTCGTGGTTGTTATAATTATGGTCGTGGGTGTTATAATCTTCGTCGTGGTTGTTGTAATCATAGTCGTGGTTGTTATAATTATAGTCGTGGTTCTGATCATAGTCGTGGTTGTTATAATCATGGTCGTGGTTGTTATAATCATAGTCGTGGATGTTATAATAATTGTCGTGGTTGTTATAATCATATTTATGGATGTTATAATCATGGTCCTGGCTGTTATAATCATGGTCGTGGTTGTTATAATCATGCTTGTGGTTGTTACAATCATTGTCGTGGTTGTTATATGGTCGTGGATGTTATAATCATGGGCGTGGTTGTAATAATCATTTTCGTGGTTATGATCATGGTCGTTGTTGTTATAATCATGGTCGTGCGTGTTATAATAATCGTCGTGGATGTTATAATCATAGTCGTGGTTGTTATAATCATGGTCGTGGTTGTTATAATCATAGTTGTGGTTGTTATAATCATGGTCGTGGTTGTTATAATCATGGGCGTGGTTGTTATAATCATGGGCGTGGTTGTTATAATCATGGTCGTGGTTGTTATAATCATGGTCGTGGTTGTTATAATCATGGTCGTGGTTATGATCATAGTCGTGGTTGTTATAATCATGGTCGTGGTTGCTAGAATCATGGTCGTGGTTGTTATAATCATGGTTGTGGTTGTTATAATCATGGGCGTGGTTATTATAATGATGGTCGTGGTTGTTATAATTATGGTCGTGGTTGTTATAATCATAGTCGTGGTTATGATCATGGGTGTAGTTGTTATAATTATGGTCGTGGGTGTTATAATCTTCGTCGTGGTTGTTGTAATCGTAGTCGTGGTTGTTATAATTATAGTAGTGGTTATGATCATAGTCGTGGTTGTTATAATCATGGTCGTGGTTGTTATAATCATATTCGTGGATGTTATAATCATGGTCCTGGCTGTTATAATCATGGTCGTGGTTGTTATAATCATGCTTTTGGTTGTTACAATCATTGTCGTGGTTGTTATAATCATGGTCGTGGTTGTTATAATCATGGGCGTGGTTGTAATAATCATTGTCGTGGTTTTGATCATGGTCGTTGTTGTTATAATCATGGTCGTGCGTGTTATAATCATCGTCATGGTTGTTATAATCATAGTCGTGGTTGTTATAATCATGGTCGTGGTTGTTATAATCATAGTTGTGGTTGTTATAATCATGGTCGTGGTTGTTATAATCATGGGCGTGGTTGTTATAATCATGGTCGTGGTTGATATAATTATGGTCGTGGTTGTTATAATCATGGTCCTGGTTATGATCATGGTTGTAATTGTTATAATTATGGTCGTGGGTGTTATAATCATCGTCGTGGTTGTTATAATCATGGTCGTGGTTGTTATAATCATGGTCTTGGTTGTTATAATCATGGTCGTGGTTGTTATAATCATAGTCGTGGATGTTATAATCATGGTCCTGGCTGTTATAATCATAGTCGTTAATGTTATAATCATAGTCGTGGTTGTTATAATCATAGTCGTTAATGTTATAATCATGGTCCTGGCTGTTATAATCATATTCGTGGTTGTTATAATCATGGTAGTGAATGTTACAATCATATTTATTACATAATCATGGTCGTTGTTATGACTGGCGGTCGTTGTTGCTTATAACTTCAGTACGGCGTATATATTCACCGTCGGTTGTTTTAATCATTGTCGTGGTTTTATAATCATGGTCGTGGTTGTTATAATCATGATCGTCGTTGTTACAATCATAGTCGTGGTTGTTATAATCATGGTCGTGGTTATGATCATGGTCGTAGTTTTTATAATCATGGTCGTAGGTTATATAATCATATTCGTGGTTATTATTATCATAGTCGTGGTTGTTATAATCATAGTCGTGGTTTTATAATCCTTGGTCGTGGTTGTTATAATCATGGTCGTGGTTGTTACAATCATAGTCGTGGTTGTTATAATCATGGTCGGTTATTAGACTGGCGGTCGTAGTTTTTATAATCATGGTCGTGGGTGTTATAATCATATTCGTGGTTATTATAATCATAGTCGTGGTTGTTATAATCATAGTCGTGGTTGTTATAATCATGGTCGTGGTTATTACAATCATAGTCGTGGTTGTTATAATCATGGTCGTGGTTATGATCTTGGTCGTTGTTGTTATAATCATGGTCGTGGGTGTTATAATCATGGTCGTGGTTGTTATAATTATGGTCATGGTTGTTATAGTCATGGTCGTGGTTGATATGATCATGGTCGTGGTTGTTATAATGATAGTTGTGGTTGTTATAATCTTGGTCGTGGTTGTTATAATCATGGTCGTGGTTATAATCGTAGTCGTGGTTGTTATAATCATTGTCGTGGTTTTATAATCATGGTCGTGGTTGTTATAATCACGGTCGTGGTTGTTACAATCATAGTCGTGGTTGTTATAATCATGGTCGTGGTTATGATCATGGTCGTAGTTTTTATAATCATAGTCGCGGGTGTTATAATCATATTCGTGGTTATTATAATCATAGTTGTGGTTGTTATAATCATAGTCGTGGTTTTATAATCACGGTCGTGGTTTTTATAATCATGCTCGTGGTTGTTACAATCATTGTCGTGGTTGTTATAATCATGGTCGTAGTAGTTATAATCATGGGCGTGGTTGTAATAATCATTGTCGTGGTTATGATCATGGTCGTTGTTGTTATAATCATGGTCGTGCATGTTATAATCATCGTCGTGGTTGTTATAATCATAGTCGTGGTTGTTATAATCATGTTCGTGGTTGTTATAATCATAGTTGTGGTTGTTATAATCATGGTCGTGGTTGTTATAATCATGGGCGTGGTTGTTATAGTCATGGTCGTGGTTGTTTTAATTATGGTCGTGGTTGTTATAATCATGGTCCTGGTTATGATCATGGTTGTAGTTGTTATAATTATGGTCGTGGGTGTTATAATCATCGTCTTGGTTGTTATAATCATGGTCGTGGTTGTTATAATCAT
>NW_024746324.1:0-7118 GCF_018991925.1 Homarus americanus | reverse complement strand
AATTCGTGTTTGGAAATCCAAATCCTGCAGAAACGAAGAGCTGTAGTTAACCAACGGCTGTGACTGACAGGTCCAATCTCCAAGAGAGCCAATGACTGAGGCACTTCTCCTGATCTTATTGCTTGGGCAATACGATAAGCATAGGATTGATCTGTGCTGAGATCTTTGATGACTCCTTCAGACAACGCCGGAAGGGGAGGGCCAACTTCGACCTTGGAAAGGTTGTATTTATTTCTAGTTGTGTTGCTTCATCCAGCATGATGCCAAGGGGACCTGACCACTTGTTGTTGCTCTTTGTAGGACCATCAAGCTCCTGGATGAGATGACGAAGAGGTAGCTCGCCTGTATGTAAATCACATACAATCCAAACAAGTCTTCTTCCTAGTTTTTTCTCTAAATGCGTCATTACACCCCCCTGCCATCCGGTGTTCACTGCAGTTGAATCTCCACCAACAGCCTGCAGTGAACTGCCAAGTCCTCTCTCCTGAACCCAACATAAAATATGATCAGCAATGACCTCTGCATGTTTCTTCCCTTCTACTTCAGTTTCGGGAGCAAAGTGAAACAAAAATCGACCACCAGGCTCAGAACAGACAGAGTAGTGTTCTTCTTTGATGAGACCTGGAAACTTTCTGTTCACTCCCTCTACTTCTAGCAAAACTTTTGTGTCATCTATTCTTCCATCAAACAAAAGACAGGAGAGCCCTCCCTCGCTTAAATTTTTTTCATGCTGATCAGATATTTCCTTCATTATTTTTTCTTGTGCTCTTCTAATTTTATTATGATCTATCACCAAAGATACATCCTCTCGGCTGATGAGGCCTGCATCTATCCAAGCGGCAGTTGCAATTTCTGCAGCCTCACGAAGTCCAGCATGGTGGCGAATACTAGCTAAAGCAATGTTTGAAATATTTCTTGTGTTGTATTTAATTTTCTTTGGTAAAGGCTCAGATGGCTCTTTGGAACTATCATCTGATGTTGCTTCCTGTTCATCAGAAGAACTATCAAAGAAGTGATAAACATCTTGACACAGCTCTTCCTCTCTTTGGATGGCTTCTTCACTCTTCATTTTCTTCTTTTGTTCCCTCTCTCGGATTTGTTCTCTCTTCTTGGCATTAGCAATCTGCTTCTTTGTTTCTGAATAATTTATTGAACCCATTTGCATACTTCCTTGGCCTTCTGCCTTTGTCCTCTGTGCCTTTATAAATTCAAGCTCTAAAACAGGGATCTTCTTTTCACGAGGACAACCACAATCAATGTGGGAATTATTTTCTCTCTTACCTGAGTGGGAACAGTTGGATTCAGAACATAATTGTATGGAGCACTTGCAGGTCAAAATGTCAAACAGAGTATCAAGTGTGTGCAGAAATTCATTTTTCCTGGCCAAGTTTCCTTTACCAAGTGATGTTTCAACTGCTTTGTGCCATAATTTCGTTAGTTTTAGCTCAATAGTTCGACACTGATTAATCACAGGTGGTTTGAATAGTGCATTAGCTCTTTTGTCCACTAATGCAGAAGAGGGACTATCATGTCATTTATGAGTTCTTTATCTGCATAGTTCCTTCTGTCCTTTGCATTTTTTTCTCGAAGGAGTAACCCTAATCTTAGCATGTCTCTCACTGTTGGAAGTTCTGATACAGGAAGCTCCTTCCCTTTACCAACTAGCAGGCTCAAGTGGGTTGACAACTGACTTCTTGTCTTCAATTTTGACATCTTCACACTATCTGACAAATAGAAAAATATTTCAATGTTTCATAATTCAATTGTTGTTTCAAAAATATCAATTTGTTTATCAAAAATGCTGTAACAGAAATAACATAATAATTTCTTAGAACATAATGTTTTATACAATGATATAAGTAACTGCGACAATCAATATGCCCTACTTACAATAATTAAAATGTAGAATTCGTCTGGTAGAGGAGGTGCAAGTGCAATGAGAGCAAACCACCGTCTATGATATCTAGAAGGAGAGTGAGCCGGGCGCCTTATCCTCACGCTTGGTACAAGTCAAAACAAGAATTAAACTGTCCCACACGGAGAGCCTGTTCATGTTCATGTTCTGACATGCATATTGTACACAAGCTATAGAACCATAAAATACTCCATAATCCATATGCTTACATGAGATTAGTTAATATCAAGTGAATAATTCTAATCAAGTCTCATTAATTTGTTGAAATACTTATATTTGAAACTTTAAGGTATAATTGATGTAGGTGAGGGTTATTTCAATTCATTTTTGTTTGCTAATCTCAAGTTTAGACATAAAGAGGCACAATATTTTGACTACTAAATTTGATTTTTAACATGTTGACAAAATTGACACACCCCTATTACTAATCTCAGTGATGCATCGATATCAACCATCTTTCTCTTTCATTTTCCCTTCCCTCACACACTCGTCATAAAATAAAACACTTTCCCCACATACTACAACATTCCCGACAATGAACTTCGTGTTTCCCCTCAACTCACCCCAGGAGCCGCCTGTACTAAGACTTCCTCACTGCACCCGGCAGGTAGGGGGTAGAGAGGCCCCTGAATCGCTCGCTGCGGGGAACACACAGACATAATTACACATTCAGACCACAGACTAGCCCATTTCCCCCTCGTTTTTGTCCCATTTTTCCTCGTATTCATGTAGTTATTTGCAGTGGTTGTAATGGCAGCTCTTCAACCCCCTCCCTCTTCAATGGCGGGGCTTAATAGACCCATTGTTTCACCTCCGTTGACCCGCTGAGGAAGGAAATTGTTCTTTATGTCTGAAGTTGCTTAACCGCAGTCTGTGATGGGCTCCGTGTAATGCCTTAGATTACCTCGATCAACGATAGTTAGTTCTGTAGAGTGTGACGGTTGGCATGAGCGGGAGGTGACCGGTTAATTGGCATGTTTGATGTCACTGTTGTCCGGGAGAAATTATTTAATTACACCTCTCTTGTAATTAACAAAAGAATTATTAGTGTGTTGGTACTCTATATGTAATAGGTTGGCCTTGATTACTGTGATGCTGATCGTCGTTTTGCGATTCGGTAAACATGGTCAGTGACATGTCTCACAACACATAGGTTACGGCTGTCAGTGGCCGAGATATCTGACATGATATTGAAGGTTGACATGAACCGTTTACATCTGTGAGGTCAGGTTTAAAGGTCTGCAAATATGTGTGACGTCATTGGTGATTGGCAGTGTAGATTCTTGTTGCCTCTTGATAGCTGTCATTGGTTGTTGAGCAAGGTTGAGGCACGGGTGATTGGAAGATGTGTGACGTCACGACGGACGTTTGGATGAAGCACGTTTTGTGTAACTTGTATGTTTGCCTAAAGACCACAAGAGGCACACATGCGGAATAATGTACACACATACATTTGTGTTTCTGCGAAAGTGTGCACAAGCTCGAAAACAAATTATCTAACTTTCAGAATTATCAGTCAGGATTATATATATATGTAACCGGTCGGAATTTACTGGACTTTAATTTCTCACTTGACTTGGGGTTTATTAAAAATTAATAGATGGTAATGGCAGTGGAAGCGCCCCTTTGAGAAAAATCCCGAACCAGCACAAGAACACTTAAATCTACTAAACAAAATGAATTGTCCGTGACCCGTGGAAGGATAGCGTCTGTGACTGGGATGAATGAGACACACTGTAAAATTTAGACACTTATATTCCCTCCAAGACTACAAACACAATCAAATAATGGTACACCAATATGCGCACCTCTTAACTTGAACTTAAACACTACTCTGGGGAATAAAAGTTATACATGATATAGAAATTATTAGAAACTCAGGCAACAATAAATTTGAAGTATTAAGAAATGTTGCTTGCACACATGAAACAGGCCTTAAGGGCTTTCACAGAATAATATCCCCCACTGCGGAGGTGGTATAAAAATAAGAAATTATTAATTCCACCATGAATAGGCCTAAAGGGCACTCAACAAAATAATATCAGTCACTGAGGAAATGGTAATAAAAAAATAAGAAATTAAATACTCTACAATGAATAGGCCTTAAGGGCTTTCAACAACATAATATCAGTCACTTAGGAAATGGAATTAAAAAATAAGAAATTAAATACTCTACAATGAATAGGCCTTAAGGGCACTCAACAAAATTATATCACCCCAACAGATGCACTCTTCCTAACCTAACTTAAACACTATTCTGGGGAGCAAAGGTTATACCTGAGATCAGAATTATGAAGAAAAATTAGATGCATTAAAAGAATCAAATCACAGTATCACTCTGGTTCCACTTAATGACACAAACATTCAAAAAAACAATACTATCAAAATTATTTAAGAAATATTAAACTACACACGTCAAGATAATATCAGTAACTGAGAAATGGTATTAACTACCCCCAAATATATTCACTATTATTAATATGTTACTGGGTCCACCAATACTCGTGAACCATGCTCCACCCAACTCAACATACACCCGTAATAAGGGAGATAAAATGTTCCTCTAGGTATCCCCTAGACTCATGGTCTCAGTGTGCAACCCTGTATCACTCAGCTGGCCTCACTTTACCCCCAGTACATCCATAAAGCGGAAGGGAGTGAGCCAATCAGACCTTGTACAGTTGAGAGAAGCTTTAGCTTCCCGTTAGCAAGAGGGTTTCACTAAGCTGCTCGAGACATGTGGGGTTGTGAGCCGAGGTAGAGGAGAGCTGATGCCCCAACGATCGTCCCGTCGTCAGCTGGGCACCCAGACGGCTAGATTCCCTCAAGAGATCCTTTGATACCCCGCTAAACAGTGACAGGCCTACACTGATCGGTCCAATGGCGACAATCGCCACCCTCAATCATCAACGGCAGTCTCAAACGGCAGTCAATCTCTCGCAGTCAAACTCCGGTCAACTCCGGTCAACTCCGGTCAAGTGGGTTCTGACGAAAGTCCTGAAATGAACTCACTGTTAGCTCTAGTTTACTTTATCACTGCCCTATCTAAACCCTGTCTGAGATTGAATGAGACTTACTTGTTATACTGCAATAGCGCGGCACAGGTGACTAGGCCAAGTGACTATTTCTGTGACGGACGCGCAGGGACGTCTTGTTTGTCTGAATGCTCCCCGTGACTGAGTACCAGCCCGCCTCGTGTCCTCTCAAGGCGTTAGCTTAGGCCTACATGACATATTTTCCGCCTAACTAATAACTCCTTGGGACACCCGTGTAATGAGACAAAATCTCACATGAAGAGGTAAGTTAGGAGTTTATAGTAGTTGAGTATTATAGCGAGAGGAAATGGTAGCGTGTCTCGAGGGTATGATGTCAACACTGTATATTAACACAGGCACAGTACAAGTGTAGTATATAAAACACCAATGCGTGTTACAGCTTTATTTTACTAGTTCAATAGGGGGGGTTCGTACACAATTTATGATAGACTATGGTATTCTCGTATAACCTAACCTCACAATTAGAATGGGCACTTCACTAAGTCGATCGTTGGGGAGGTTCGGGTTCACTGCACTTCTACAGTCTACACAGCCAGCACTTACTGTTACACGTGGAGTTGACAGCACTTTGTCGATGGACCCAGCTGAGACTTCGTTACACTTAGTGGTGGGCTTCTCTCGAGCGGGACTGGGGACGTGGTAGCTGGCCCTCCCTGGTTACAAGACAACTCCCTCTCTGCGAATCCTCGAGGGAGGACCAGGACGTCCTATATATTGGGATGCGAGCCGTCAGGTTCAGCTGGCCGGGGGGGGGGCGGCGAAGGGTCTCCTTACATTTGACCTGGCCAATGTGAGGTCAGGTCTGGACTCCTTCAGAAACCACAAGTCTTATCTTCTGGGAAAGTCATCAGGTGGGGCCTTGTGTATATTGGGAGAGAGCCGGCCGGTGCCCCCTTACATGTGTGACATGGGAGGGGAGCCTGGCCGACCTACAATCCTCGGTCAACCGCAGAGCCACCCTATACTTTTGACCTCCCTAATGTCGGGTCAAACTGGAGTTTCTGAGATGTAAGACGTACTTTCTGGAGAAGTCATCAGGTGGGGCCGTGTGACACGAGAGGCCCTGGTTGATTTGTGGCCCCTTGAGTTGGGCTCCGAGGGTTACATTTGACCTGGCTAATGTGAGGTCAGGTCCGGCCTTTGTTCAGAGAGTAGGTTATTGTATATTGGAAGAGAGTCGGCTGGTGCCTTCTTACATGTTTTGTTGGGGCCACATGTCACATGGGAGGGGAGCTAGGCTGATTTACAATCCTTGGTCAACCGCAGAGTTACCCTATACTTTTGACCTCGGCTAATGTCGGGTCAAGTCTGGCTTTCCTCGCGATGTAAGCTGTGGTCTGACAACCCCTCACTACACCCGTGACATTATTCAGACTGATAAACGATCTATAATAAATTCAAATTCAATAATAGTCCCTTAACTTCATGAATCGCATCATTATTAATTCGGCAAATTACATTTAATATCATATAGGCCTAGTTCCACAACCTCTCGCTATGTGCAGGGAGCGCTCTCTTCCCTCAGACAACCTTGAACGCTCAGTATCGCTAATGGCGGGGCATTCGCAATTACTCTGAAATTTCTGAATATTACATATATATATATATATATATATATATATATATATATATATATATATATATATATATATATATATATATATATACCACCATTACAGCCCCTACACCATAGCAACTACCACAGTCTCTAACGATCACTTTCACTCTTCACTACTCCCCCTCTACAACCACATTTCCCCATCACCACCATCCCCCGCCCCATCACCACCATCCCCAGCCCCATCACCACCATTCCTCATCCAATCACCACCATCTCCCACCCTATCCCTCCCATTGCTGGTCACCACTTTCTGTGTTTGGTGGTGCCTGTGTGTGTGTCCCTCTTACTCTAAGGTTTACGAGCGTGTAAATAAGTCTTTACTGCCTCATTTCTCTGGTAGACTTTCGACTGTTGTATAATTTGGCTGTTTGTCTTGCTTATAGTGTCGGTCTTACTAATAGTGTCAGTCTTACTAATAGTGTCAGTCTTACCAATAGTATCAGTCTTACCAATAGTATCAGTCTACCAATAGTATCAGTCTACCAATAGTGTCAGTCTTACCAATAGTATCAGTCTACCAATAGTG
>NW_024746323.1:0-7684 GCF_018991925.1 Homarus americanus | reverse complement strand
TATTGGCTAATGAAATATATATGGATCCTCTTGTTTCGCCGCATATGGTAAAACTTTGGTCTGATCACCTAAGCGCACGGGTGGTCCCCATTAGAGGTTCACGGCCCATAAGCTCGTTGAACAGGCTTTGTGTGAAATATAGCAGAGTCTAGGACTGCTTTATTGTCCTGCGGCCCAGAGGTATGTCCCCGGTCACAATTATAAGATGTGGGTTCAAACTTGGTAAGAGGTGCTGATTATATGTAGAAGTCCGCGGTTTTAATGGTCTAATGAAATATATATGGATCTCGGTAGTTTGATTGGTAAAATGCTGTTCTGAAAACCTAAGCGCACCGGGGTCCTCAATAGAGGTTCCACGGCGCCATAAGCTCGCTTGAACAGGCTTTTTGTGAAATATAGCAAAGTCTAGGAATGCTTAGTGTCCCAGGGCTAGAGGTAGCTTCCCCGCCACAAACAGAAGATCGCTGGTTCGAACCCTGGTGGGTAAGGTGTTGATATATAGAAGAAGTCCGAGATGCTTTTATTGGCTAATGAAAATATATGGATCCCCTCGTATCTCAGTTCAACACGGCAAAACGTTGCCTGATCACCCAAGTGCATGGGTGGCTCAAGGCGCCACAAACTCATGGAACAGGCTTGTGTGAAATATACAGAGTCCAGGACTGCTTTATTGTCCTGGTGGCCAGGCAGGTATGCCCCGGCCAAACTATAAGATCGGGTTCAACCTGGTGGGCAGGTGTTGATTAAATGCAGAAGTCCCACAGGTTTTATTGGGCTAATGAAATATATATGCATCCTAATTCCTTCGAAGCCATTTGGTAAAAGTTACTGATCACCCAAGCGCACGGTGGTCCCCTATTAGAGGTTCACGGCGCAATAAGCTCGCTGAACAGGCTTTGTGAAAATACCAGAGTCTAGACTGCTTTATTGTCCTGGTGGCCCAGGAGGATGTCCCACGGTCGCCAATTATAAGATTGTGGGTTCAAATCACAGGGAGGTGTTGATTATGTAGAAGTCCTGCTTAATGGGCAAATGAAATATATATGATCTCGAAGCCGGATTTGTAAAACGCTGTTCTGATCACCCAAGCGCAACGGGGGTCCCCATTAGAGTTCACGCACCATGCTTTCCTGAACAGCTTTTGTGTGAAATATAAGCAGAAAGTCTAGGAATGCTTATTGTTGTCCTGGTGCCCCAGAGGTAAGGTCCCCGGTCACAATTATAGATCGTGGGTTCAAACGGGTGAGGTGCTGATTATATGTAGAAGTCCGCGGTTGATGGTCTGGCAGGATCCGGTTTCGCCACATTTGGTAAAACGTTGCTCTGATCACCTAAGCGGCACGGGGGGTCCCCATTAGAGGTTCACGGCGCCATAAGCTCGTTGAACAGGCTTTGTGTGAAATATAGCAGAGTCTAGGAATGCTTTTAATGTCCTGGTGGGCCAGAGGTAGCGTTCCCTGGTCACAATTAGAAGATCATGGCTTCAAATCCTGGTGGGGTGAGGCGTTGATTATACGTAGAAGTCCGCGTGCTTTATTGCGCTAATGAAATATATATGGATCCTCGTGTTTCGAAACCGCATTTGGTAAAACGTTGCTCTGGTCACCTAAGCGGCATGGGTGGTCCCCTATAGTGGTTCACAGTGCCATAAGCTCGTTGAACAGGCTTTGTGTGAAATATAGTAGAGTCTAGGACTGCTTTTATTGTCCTGGTGGCCCAGAGGTAGCATACCCCGGTCACAATTATAAGATTGTGGGTTTGAATCCTGGTGGGTTGATGTGTTGATTATATGTAGAAGTCCGAGTGCTTTATTGGGCTAATGAAATATATATGGATCCTCGTGTTTGCAAGCCGGGTTTGGTAAAACGTTGATCTGATCACCTAAGCGGGACGGGTGGTCCCCATTAGAGGTTCATGGCGCCATAAGGTCGTTGAACAGGCTTTTTGTGAAATATAGTAGAGTCTAGGACTGCTTTTATTTTCCTGGTGGCCGAGAGGTAGCATACCCCGGTCACAATTATAAGACTGTGGGTTTGAATCCTGGTGGGGTGAGGTGTTGATTATATTTAGAAGTCCGAGTGCTTTATTGGGCTAATGAAATATATTTGAATCCTCGTGTTTCTAAGCCGCATTTGGTAAAACGTTGCTCTGATCACCTAAGCGGCACGGGTGGTCCCCTATAGTGGTTCACGGCGCCATAAGCTCGTTGAACGGGCTTTGTGTGAAATATAACAGAGTCTAGGAATGCTTATAGTGTACTGGGGGCCCATAGGTAGCGTTCCCAGGTCAGAATTAGAAGATCGTGGGTTCGAATCCTGGTGGGGTGAGGTGTTGATTATATGAAGAAGTCCGCGTGCTTTGTTGGGCTAATGAAATATATATGGATCCTCGTGTTTCGAAGCTGCATTTGGTAAAACGTTGCTCTGATCACCTAAGCGGCACGGGTTGTCCCCATTAGAGGTTCACAGCGCCATATGCTCGTTGAACAGGCTTTGTGTGAAATATATTAGAGTCTAGGACTGCTTTTATTGTCCTGGTGGCCCAGAGGTAGCATACCCCGGTCACAATTATAAGATCGTGGCTTCAAATCCTGGTGGGGTGAGGCGTTGATTATATGTTGAAGTCCGCGTGATTTATTGGGTTAATGAAATATATATGGATCCTCGTGTTTCAAAGCAGCATTTGGTAAAACGTTGCTCTGATCACCTAAGCGGCACGGGTGGTCCCCTATAGTGGTTCACAGCGCCATAAGCTCGTTGAACAGGCTTTGTGTGAAATATAGAAGCGTCTAGGACTGCTTTTATTGTCCTAGTGGCCCAGAGGTAGCGTTCCCCGGTCACAATTATAAGTTCGTGGGTTTGAATCCTGGTAGGGTGAGGTGTTGATTATATGTAGAAGTCCGAGTGATTTATTGGGCAAATGAAATATATATGGATCCTCGTGTTTCCAAGCCGGATTTGGTAAAATGATGCTCTGATCACCTAAGCGACACGGGTGGTCCCCAGTAGAGGTTCATGGCGCCATAAGGTCGTTGAACAGTCTTTGTGTGAAATATAGTAGAGTCTAGGACTGCTTTTATTGTCCTGGTGGCCCAGAGGTAGCATACCCCGGTCACAATTATAAGATCGTGGGTTTGAATCCTGGTAGGGTGAGGTGTTGATTATATGTAGAAATCCGAGTGATTTATTGGGCTAATGAAATATATATGGATCCTCGTGTTTCCAAGCCGGATTTGGTAAAATGTTGCTCTGATCACCTAAGCGACACGGGTGGTCCCCATTAGAGGTTCATTGCGCCATAAGGTCGTTGAACAGTCTTTGTGTGAAATATAGTAGCGTCTAGGACTGCTTTTATTGTCCTGGTGGCCCAGAGGTAGCATTCCCCGGTCACATTTATAAGATCGTGGGTTCAAATCCTGGTGGGGTGAGGTGTTGATTATATGTAGAAGTCTGCTTGCTTTATTGGGCTAATGAAATATTTATGGATCCTCCTTGTTTCGAAGCCGCATTTGGTAAAACGTTGCTCTGATCACCTAAGCGGCGCGGGTGGTCCCCATTAGAGGTTCACGGTGCCATAAGCCCGTTGAACAGGCTTTGTGTGAAATATAGCAGAGTCTTGGACTGCTTTTATTGTCCTGGTGGCCAAGAGGTAGCGTTCCCCGGTCACAATTATAAGATCGTGGGTTCGAATCCTGGTGGGGTGAGGTGTTGATTATATGAAGAAGTCCGCGTGCTTTGTTGGGCTAATGAAATATATATGGATCCTCGTGTTTCGAAGCTGCATTTGGTAAAACGTTGCTCTGATCACCTAAGCGGCACGGGTTGTCCCCATTAGAGGTTCACAGCGCCATAAGCTCGTTGAACAGGCTTTGTGTGAAATATAGTAGAGTCTAGGACTGCTTTTATTGTCCTGGTGGCCCAGAGGTAGCATACGCCGGTCACAATTATAAGATCGTGGCTTCAAATCCTGGTGGGGTGAGGCGTTGATTATATGTAGAAGTCCGCGTGATTTATTGGGTTAATGAAATATATATGGATCCTCGTGTTTCGAAGCCGCATTTGGTAAAACGTTGCTCTGATCACCTAAGCGGCACGGGTGGTCCCCTATAGTGGTTCACAGCGCCATGTTCGTTGGAACTAGGACTGCTTTTATTGTCCTGGTAGCCCAGAGGTAGCGTTCCCCGGTCACAATTATAAGATTGTGGGTTTAAATACTGGTGGGGTGAGGTGTTGATTATGTAGAAGTCCGCATGCTTTATTGGGCTAATGAAATATATATGGATCCTCGTGTTCCAAAGCCGCATTTGGTAAAACGTTGCTCTGATCAAATAGCGGCTGGATGAATTCCCCGATAGAGTTCTACATAGCGCAGCTCAATTAGAACGAAAACTTTGTGAAATATATAGCAGAATCCTAGGACTGCTTTTAGTGTCCTGGTATTGGCCCCAAGTGGCGATTCTTGGTCACAATTAGAAGATCATTGGTTTGAATCAGGTGGGGCGAGGTGTTGATTATGATCCGCATGGCACTGTTGGGCTAATGAAACCATATGAATATAAACATTTGGTAAACGTTGCTCACGGTGCAGGGGGCAGGGTGGTCCCCTATAGTAGTTCTGGCCCCAGCTCGTTAGACAGGCTTTATTAATTAAATATAACAGTCTAGGACTGCTTATAGTGTCATACATAGGTAGCGTTCCCCGGTCACAATTATAGGATCGTGGGTTCAAATCCTGGTGGGGTGAGGTGTTGATTATATGTAGAAGTCCGCGTGCTTTATTGGGCTAATGAAATATATATGGGTCCTCGTGTTTCGAAGCCAGATTTGGTAAAACGTTGACCTGATCACCAAAGCGGCACGGGTGGTCCCCATTAGAGGTTCATGGCGCCATAACGTCGTTGAACAGGCTTTGTGTGAAATATAGTAGAGTCTAGGACTGCTTTTATTGTCCTGGTGGCCCAGAGGTAGCGTTCCCGGTCCTGTTCTAGAAAGAGCATGGTTTGAAGATACGGTGGGGTGGTGTTGATTATATGTAAAGCGTGCTATTGGGGGAATATAGAAAATATATATGGATCCTCGTGTTTTGAAGCAGCATTTGGTAAAACGTTGCTCTGATCACCTAAGCAGCACGGGTGGTCCCCATTAGAGGTTCACGGCGCCATAAGGTCGTTGAACAGGCTCTGTGTGAAATATAGTAGAGTCTACGAATGCTTTTATTGTCCTGTTGGCCCAGAAGTAGCGTTCCCCGGTCACAATTATAAGATCGTGGCTTCAAATCCTGATGGGGTGAGGCGTTGATTAAATGTAGAAGTCCGCGTGCTTTATTGGGCTAATGAAATATATATGGATCCTCGTGTTTCGAAACCGCATTTGGTAAAACGTTGCTCTGATCACCTAAGCGGCACGGGTGGTCCCTTATAGTGGTTCACAGAGCCATAAGCTCGTTGAACAGGCTTTGTGTGAAATATAGTAGAGTCTAGGACTGCTATTATTTTCCTGGTGGCCCAGAGGTAGCATACCCCGGTCACAATTATAAGACCGTGGGTTTGAATCCTGGTGGGGTGAGGTGTTGATTATATGTAGAAGTCCGAGTGCTTTATTGGGCTAATGAAATATATATGAATCCTCGTGTTTAGAAGCCGTATTTGGTAAAACGTTGCTCTGATCATATAAGCGTACTGGATGAATCCTAATGGTTCGCTTATGCTCATTGAACGATTTGTATGAAATATAGCAGAACCAGTTACCTTTGTGTGTCACAATTGGCTTTTAGGGTAGTGTTCGATTCACAATTACTTAGATCGTGAGTTCAAATCCTGGTAGGGTGGTGTTGATTATATGTGAGAATCGCTTTGATGCTCTATTAGGCTAATAAGTATATATGGATCACTCGGTTCCAAGCCGGTTGGTAAGCGTGCTCTGATCCTCAGCCTGGTGGGTACTATAGTGGTTCACGGCGCCATAAGCTCGTTGTTCGCTTTGTGTAGAATCTAGGACTGCTTCGTGTCTCGGGCTCTCGTGTTCCCCGGTCACAATTAGAAGATCATGGTTTCGAATCCTGGTGGGGTGAGGTGTTGATTATATGTAGAAGCCGCGTGCTTTATTGGGGAATGAAATATATATGGATCCTCGTGTTTTGAAGCCGCATTTGGTAAAACGTTGCTCTGATCACCTAAGCAGCACGGGTGTTCCCCATTAGAGGTTCACGGCGCCATAAGGTCGTTGAACAAGCTCTGTGTGAAATATAGTAGAGTCTACGAATGCTTTTTTTGTCCTGTTGGCCCAGAGGTAGCGTTCCCCGGTCACAATTATAAGATCGTGGCTTCAAATCCTGATAGCTCTCTGAACAGGCTTTGTGTGAAACAAGCAGAGTCTAGGACTGCTTTTATTGTCCTAGTGGCCCAGAGGTAGCGTTCCTCGGTCACAATTATAAGATCGAGGGTTCAAATCCTGTGGGTGTGTTAATTACATGTAGAAAGCGCTGCTTTAATGGTCTAATGAAAATATATATGGATCCTCCGCTCAAGCCCATTTGCAAAACGCTGCTCTGATCACCCAAGCCGCACCGGGTGGTCCTATTAGAGGATCACGCCATGCAAGCTCTGAACAGGCTTTGTCGGAAATATAGCAGAATCTAGGAATGCTTTTATTGTCCTGGTGGCCCAGAGGTAGCGTCCACCGCACAGTTAGAAGATCGGGTTCAAATCCAAGGATAAGGTGTTGATTATATGTAGAAGTCCGCGTTTTATTGGGCTAATGAAATATATATGGATCCTCCTTGCTTCAAGTCAGATTTGGTAAAATGTTGGTCTGATCACCCAGCGCCCGGGTGGTCCCCATTAGAGGTTCACGGCGCCATAAGCTCGCTGAACAGACTTTGAGTGAAATATAGCAGAGTCTAGAACTGCTTTTATTGTCCTAGTGGCCCAGAGGTAGCCCTGGTCACAATTATAAGATCGTGGGTTCAAATCCTGGTAGGGTGAGGTGCGTTGATTATATGTAGAGTCCGCTGCGTTTTATTGGGCTAATGAAATATATATGATCCTCGTGTTTCGCCGATTTGGTAAAACGTTGCCTGATCACCTAAGCCGCACGGGTGGTCCCCATTAGAGGCTCATGGCGCCATAAGGTCGTTGAACAGGCTTTGTGTGAAATATAGTAGAGTCTAGACTGCTTTTAATGTCCTGGTGGCCCAGAGGTAAAGCTTCACCAGTCACAATTGTAAGATCGTGGTCAAATCCTGGTGGGTGAGATTATATGTAGAAGTTCGCGTGATTTATTGGACTAATAAAAATATATATGGATCCTCGGGTTTCAAAGCGGCATTTGAAGTTAATGCCCTTGATCAATCAACTGCACGGGGTGGTCCCTATAGTGGTTCACAGGCGCCGTAAGTCTGAACAGGCTTTGTGTTAAATATAGCAGAGTCTAGCACTGCTTTTATTGTCCTGGTGGCCCAGAGGTAGCGTTCCCGGTCACAATTATAAGATCGTGGGTTCAAATCCAGGTAGGGTGAGGCTTTGATTATATGTAAAAGTCCTGCGGCTTTATTGACTAATGAAATATATATGGATCCGGTTTCGAAGTCGACGGTAAAACGCTCCTCTGATCACCTAAGCGCACGGGTGGTCCCCCATAGAGGTTCACAGCGCCTAAGCCTGAACAGGTTTGTGTGAAATATAGTA
>NW_024746322.1:0-6112 GCF_018991925.1 Homarus americanus | reverse complement strand
GTTCACCCTGATGATGGACCTACACCCTCCCTCCTGTGTCTTGTTCTCCCTGATGCTGGACCTACACCCTCCCTCCTGTGTGGTCTTGTTCACCCAGATGCTGGACATACACCCTCCCTCCTGTGTCGTCTTGTTCACCCTGATGCTGGACCTACACCCTCCCACCTGTGTCTTGTTCTCCCTGATGCTGGACCTACACCCTCCCTCCTGTGTGGTCTTGTTCACCCTGATGCTGGACCTACACCCTCCCTCCTGTGTCGTGTTGTTCACCCTGATGCTGGACCTACACCCTCCCTCCTGTGTCGTCTTGTTCTCCCTGATGCTGGACCTACACCCTCCCTCCTGTGTCTTGTTCTCCCTGATGCTGGACCTACACCCTCCCTCCTGTGTGGTCTTGTTCACCCTGATGCTGGACCTAAACCCTCCCTCCTGTGTGGTCTTGTTCACCCTGATGCTGGACCTACACCCTTCCTCCTGTGTCGTCTTGTTCACCCTGATGCTGGGACCTACACCTCCCTCCTGTGTCTTGTTCTCCTGATGCTGGACCTACACCTCCCTCCTGTGTCTTGTTCTCCTGGATGCTGACCTCCATCCTCCTCCTCCTGTGTGGTCTTGTTCCACCCTGATGCTGGACCTACACCTCCCACCTGTGTCTTGTTCACCCTGATGCTGGACCTACACCTCCTCCTGTGTCTTGTTCACCCTGATGTGCTGGACCTACACCTCCCTCCTGTGTCTGTTCACCCTGATGCTGGACCTACACCCTCCCTCCTGTGTGGTCTTGTTCACCCTGATGCTGGACCTACACCCTCCCTCCTGTGTGGTCTTGTTCACCCTGATGCTGGACCTACTCCCTCCCTCCTGTGTCTTGTTCACCCTGATGCTGGAACTACAACCTCCCTCCTGTGTGGTCTTGTTCACCCTGATGCTGGACCTACACCCTCCCTCCTGTGTCGTCTTGTTCACCCTGATGCTGGACCTACACCCTCCCTCCTGTGTGGTCTTGTTCACCCTTATGGTGGAACTACAACCTCCCTCCTGTGTGGTCTTGTTCACCCTGATGCTGGACCTACACCCACCCTCCTGTGTCTTGTTCACCCTGATGCTGGAACTACAACCTCCCTCCTGTGTGGTCTTGTTCTCCCTCCTGCTGGACCTACACCCTCCCTCCTGTGTGGTCTTGTTCACCCTGATGCTGGACCTACACCCTCCCTCCTGTGTGGTCTTGTTCACCCTGATGCTGGATCTACACCCTCCCTCCTTACTGTGTGGTCTAGTTCACGCTGATGCTGGACCTATAACCCTCCCCGATGTGGGGTCTTATTCACCCTGATGTTGGACCTACATCCTCCCTCTTGTGTGGTCTTTTTCACCCTGATGCTGGACCTACACCCTACCTCTTGTGTGGTCTAGTTCATCCTTGTGCTAGACCTACACCCTCCCTCCTGCTTGGTCTAGTTCAGCTTGATGCTGAATCTACACCCTCCCTCCTGTGTGGTGTTGTTCACCCTGATACTGGACCTACACCCTCCCTCCTGTGTGGTCTTGTTCACCCTGCAACTGGATCTACATCCTCCCTCCCTCCCTCCTATGTGGTCTTGTTCACCCTGATGCTGGACCTACACCCTCCCTCGGGTGTGGTCTTGTTTACCCTGATGCTGGACCTACACCCTCCCTCCTGTGTTGTCCTGTTCAACCTGATGCTGGACCTACACCGTCCCTTCTGTGTGGTCTTGTTCACCCTGATGCTGGAACTACACCCTCCTCTCCTGTGGGTCTTGCTCCACCCTGATGCTGGACCTACACCTCCCTCCTGTGTCTTGCTCCTCCCTCCTGCTGACCTACACCCTCCCTCCTCCTGTGTCTAGCCCTCCCTGATGCTGGACCTACACCCTCCCTCCTGTGTGTCTTGTTCTCCCTCCTGCTGGACCTACACCCTCCCTCCTGTGTCTTGTTCTCCCTCCTGCTGGACCTACACCCTCCCTCCTGTGTCTTGTTCTCCCTGATGCTGGACCTACACCCTCCCACCTGTGTCTTGTTCACCCTGATGCTGGACCTACACACTCCCTCCTGTGTCTTGTTCTCCCTCCTGCTGGACCTACACCCTCCCTCCTGTGTCTTGTTCTCCCTCCTGCTGGACCTACACCCTCCCTCATGTGTCTTGTTCACCCTGATGCTGGACCTAGACCCTCCCTCCTGTGTCTTGTTCACCCTGATGCTGGACCTACACCCTCCCTCCTGTGTCTTGTTCTCCCTGATGCTGGACCTACACCCTCCCTCATGTGTCTTGTTCACCCTGATGCTGGACCTACACCCTCCCTCCTGTGTCTTGTTCACCCTGATGTTGGACCTACACCCTCCCTCCTGTGTCTTGTTCTCCCTCCTGCTGGACCTACACAGCAATACGTAACTGAACGTAAAGGCCACTGAGAGAGAGAGAGAGAGAGAGAGAGAGAGTGACAAATACAAAGTGTGCGTACAAGTAAGTATTCTTTCACCATTTGACCTTTATGTCTTTTGTTTACCTCACTAAGTCTTGTTTACTCTCACTCAAGTCTTTGCTTACTTCCTCACCAAGTCTTCTTTGTTTACTCTCACTAGGTCTTTGTTTACTCTCACTAGGTCTTTGTTTACTCTCACTAAGTCTTTGTTTACTCTCACTAAGTCTTTGTTTACTCTCACTAAGTCTTTGTTTACTCTCACTAAGTCTTTGTTTACTCTCACTAAGTCTTTGTTTACTCTCACTAAGTCTTTGTTTACTCTCAATAAGTCTTTGTTTACTCTTACTAGGTATTGTTTATTCTCACTATGTCTTTGTTTACACTCACATGTCTTTGTTTACACTCACAAAGTCTGTTTACTCCAACTAGGTCTTTGTTTACTCTCACTAGGTCTTTGTTTACTCTCACTAAGTCTTTGTTTACTCTCACTAGGTCTTTGTTTACTCTCACTAAGTCTTTGTTTACTCTCACTAAGTCTTTGTTTACTCTCATTAAGTCTTTGTTTACTCTCACTAAGTCTTTGTTTACTCTCACTAAGTCTTTGTTTACTCTCACTAGGTCTTTGTTTACTCTCACTAGGTCTTTGTTTACTCTCACTAGGTCTTTGTTTACTCTCACTAAGTCTTTGTTTACTCTCACTAAGTCTTTGTTTACTCTCACTAAGTCTTTGTTTACTCTCACTAAGTCTTTGTTTACTCTTACTAGGTATTGTTTACTCTCACTATGTCCTTGTTTACACTCACATGTCTTTGTTTACACTCACAAAGTCTGTGTTTACTCCTACTAGGTCTTGCTTAGTCTCACTATGACTTTGTTTACACTCACTCGGTCTTGTTTAGTCTCACTATGTCCTTGTTTACACTCACTCGGTCTTGTTTAGTCTCACTATGTCCTTGTTTACACTCACTCGGTCTTGTTTAGTCTCACTATGTCCTTGTTTACACTCACTAGGTCCTTGTTTACTCTCACTATGTCCTTGTTTACTAGTTCTTTGTTTACTTTCATCAGGTCTTTCTTTGTCCACTTTCACCGGCCTCTCCCCCGTCCGCTTTCACCAATAACCTCGCAATCCACCTCAACACCTGCAGCTTTGAAGGGAAAGTCAGTCTAACTTTCACTTTATTTACAAACATTTCACCTTGAAGGTTGACTTTCTAAAATTAACTTTATCTCCTTTGAATTTATTTTGTCTTTATTTTCGATCGTTTTGTCTTTTAGTTTTGCACGATTGTGTTTTATAAGAAAGTTAGTAAGAAAGCGAGAGGGGGTGTGAGAGAGAGAGAGAGAGAGAGAGAGAGGATATTCAGATAGAGTTCGAAAGATACAGGAGAAAGAAAGATAGTGAAAGATAAAGCCAGAAACAAAGAGAGAGACAGAGTGGAAAAAAGATATGATGAAAGAAATAAAAACAGACAGAACGAAAGACAGAGAGAGAGAGAGAGAGAGAGAGAGAGAGAGAGAGAGAGAGAGAGAGATATTCCCCCTCACCATCAAACATCAACAGTACACCATTTCCATAAGTAATGAATAAAATTGTCGTGTCTCACCTGTGTTTCTCTCCACCTGTCGTGTCTCACCTGTGTTCCTCATCTGTCGTCTCTCACTCGTGTTTCTCATCTGTCTTCTCTTACACGTACCTGTCACCTGTCGTTGTTCATCTGTCGTCTCTCACCTGTCTTTCTGACCTGTTGTCTCTCACCTGTGTCCATCTCACATCAAAGGTGAATACTCTCCCCTCTTCTCTTCTCCCCCTTTTACCCGTTCACACTGACACCCGCTACAGAGGCGTTTGTTCGTTCACAGCTCAACACTCAAGGGTCACCTCTGAAATAATACCGTACCGACATGTGACACGCGTTGGATGCAGTTAGAGAAATGCTTCTGTACTCGTTGGAGAACTTTACAGATATACAGACGGTTTGTAAATCTGGGCTTTATTTTACAATAATACTAGAGATGTTTTGTAGAATTTTGATAAATTTTCTGTGATATCTCTTGTAAATACGGATTTGTTTTACAGAAATAAGAGCTTTTTTTGTCTCTTGCTTTATTTTACAGTGATATAATTGACCCTCTGTAAATGTGTGCTAATTTCAGAGTAATAAACCTTTAATAAACCTTAATTTTTAAGCCTTTGATATAGAATAAAAATTTTGGGTTTACTGTATACTCCAAACCTATTTCTAAACAAGCATAAGTCTTTGTACAATTAGGCTAAATTAGGTCTCTTTTGCTTTTAAGGATCAAATATATAATTATATTTTTATTCATTTAGAGTAAATTTTATATCATCTTCTGAAAACTATTTCAATTGACTTTAATGACAGATTTCGACACAGACAGACAGAACCTTCAAAGCACTATTATTCATTAATAATAAACAAGAAAATTGTAAACACATATGTACACACACACACACACACACTTACACATACATATACACAAACACTCACACACACACTAACACATACACACACACACACATACACCCATACTCACACACACACACACACACGCACAATAAAATACTTACACAAGCACACGTACACAAACACATACACACACACACAGGTACTAAAATAAAAGCATTTCGAGAAATAAAGACTATTCGACTCTTTCATCTTTCAGTTGAACAAAACATTTACTTACATTTTTGTAGTGTATATTCATGTGTGTTTGTGTAATGTATGTATGTATAAATAAATAAATACACACACATATATATATATATATATATATATATATATATATATATATATATATATATATATATATATATATATATATATATATATATATATATATATATATATATATATATATGCGCAAGTAAATCACTGTAGTTGCGCGTGACCTAGGTATATGCTGATAACCACAAGGAAAGAAGAAAACATGAAGTTCCCAAGCGCTTTCGTGTAATTCACATCTTCAGGGGTGAGTACAGACTAAAGAGAAGTACAAAACAAGGTGTATATATACAGAGGAAGGTGAGATCAGGTCCACAATGGTCAGGTATTAGGTAATGACCCTACTAATCTTTAAAAAGCACCGCAACGGTCGGTAGTCAGGTCAGAGGGTAAGGTGACCCAACCTTCTCACCTGGTTACAAATCTTCATAATTACAAAATTGTCCAGTTTGTACATGCCATTACTCAAATTCATGTTGACTGCTTCGGTATGTTTAATGAGACTAGATTCTATGATGTTCCTACTATCAATTGAATTACAAGGTAATATTGAGGAGGCATTATCCCAGTCAATGCAATGCTTGTTATCCCTCAGATGAACAAACAGAGCATTGGATTCCTGGCCTGTCCTAACACTATATTTATGTTGTTTAAGTCTAGTTACAAGATCTTTACCTGTCTGGCCTGAGTAAAACATATTACATTCCTTGCAAGGAACCTTATAAATGCAGCCACCTGTATTGTTGGGGGAGTTCTTGATTAACATTTGTTTAACAGTGCATGAGTTTTTAAATGCCACATTGACGTTCCAGGTTTTTAGTTGTAAAGGAATTTGAGAGAAATTTTTGTGAAATGGTAATACTAAGAGATTCTTATGGTCATGGGTGGGCTTGGGATCAGTTCTATAAAAAGATTTCTTAGTGA
>NW_024746321.1:0-10347 GCF_018991925.1 Homarus americanus | reverse complement strand
TAGGTTGGTCTGATATGCTCCTCAAAGACAATGCTGATATACTCTTGTCATCTGATATGCCATTATGTTCATATCACTCTAAAGGATATACTAATATGTTCTGATATGTTGGTATGGTTTCTGTCTCTCAGAGGGTGTGCTGATGTACTATAAGAGCATATGGGGTATGCTGATATACTTGGTTATGTAGCTAGGCTCATATCTCTCTTACAGGGTATGCTAATATACCCTGATATGCTTGCATCTATCTCTGAGCGTATACTGGTTGACTGTAATGACATAAGAGATATGCTGGTATGCTTCTAAGGGAATATGTTAACATACTCTAATAATAATTTGAAATGAGGTTAGCTATACCTTAGATTCAGGGGATATACTGATATGATATGAATTAACCTAGAAGTATACTGATATGTTCTCAAGGCATTCAGGGATCTGTTAGTATGCTTCGACATACTTTCGGAACAAGGTAAACTGGACCTTCAGAAGATAGGGTGATATGCTGACATATTCTGATGGATCTAAGAGAGAGTGGAAGACTATGAGAGCTAGTTAATATACTCAGGTATGTTGATATCCCTTCATGGCACTTGGGATATATGGTAATATACTCCGATGTGTCTCTTGGGATATACTGATATGCCACTAATGGGTCCCCAGAAAGCAGGAGACAAGTTGATCTGCTTCGAGGACACTAATCTGTATAATGATTTTTTCCCTGACTGTTAAGAAGTATACTGGTATATTTCAAATGTTGCCTAGTATTATAGTATACTTTGGGCTGTTCTGAACATATTTCACAGCTGATTTTCAGAAATATATGCTGCTGTCACTGGCTTGTTTATTCCGGAGACATTGATTATACTTTGAGTATGTTGATATGCTTTGTTACTAGTCAAGGAATATGCTGATATGTTCTGACACTTCTCAGTGATTACCCTGATATACTTAGATACCTGACAGTATTTATTGGAGTATAGTGTCCTATACTCTGATGTCATTCTAGTGATATGCTGATGAGCTGACATACCGCTTTATGTAACTGTGATATATTGAATCATATACATCCATTCCTCACGCTTAATATATATGATATTCCAAACAATGCTGATATTATTTATGTTATACCCTGATTATATACTAACATACTACAGTGTCATTTATAGTGTATGATATTAAACATTCGGGGGTATACTTTGAGGTTATTTAGAGAATATGATGGCAAACGGTGATATACTCTGATGCCATATTTGGTATACACAGATATATTGATATAATTTATATAATATACCGATAGATATAACTAAATATCTGTGAAGTAAATCCTGTACTTTTTGATATACCATTCAGGGTGAAGGTATGCTAATATACCACGATAGCACCCGTCTCTCAGCGCTAATATACCCTGATGGCACACTTAACATCCTGGCGCCGGTCGTGGGTATACTGATATGCTAAAGTCTTCTTCATCTTCTAATATCTCGACTTCAGCTTCGTAAACTGTGATTACTTAAACGTATTTAACGCTCGTTTACGTAACTTTTTTGTAGAATAAATGAATGTATATCCGGGGTTCTTCTGTTTCTTTGTCCATCTGATGTTTGCGTCCATGTTGAGGAGAACCACTTAGCAGGGCTCGCATTTTCCCATAATGTGTTACCTCAAGTTCCATAATTTGCATTTAGTGAAGCCACGATATCCCGCGTTATGTTGCCCGTCTTACTTCCTTCTGGGTTATGTGTCTTAAGTTGGTGAAAAAATTAAATTAAGGCTGAATTATTGTTAAATGTTAAGGTATTATAGTACTTGTCTGTCGTGTTGTTAATATAACATAGTTTCACCAGCAGTATGTACTCAAGAGCTTATTAACATCGTTGACGAGTCAGAGCCGCAACACTGAACCAATCTATATGAACATTAACACAAAAAATAAATTGTTACATTACATCGACTATCAAGACATAAATTACAATCTACTGTTCACGCCAGAACTTACCCCATAACAAAAGCCATACAACATTTTCCCAGTTAAGACTTCGTTAAATACAATCTCAAACTCCTTCTCAGAAACTGTGTGTTGGTGGTGTGCCACGTGTGGTGTGTGTGTGTGTGTGTGACAGCACCTTTGATTTATACAAATATTCACCCAAATGAATAACACCAAGTAATTCACCATGTTATTCACGACTCTTAGATCACTTGGCTTGCGTCTCTCAAAAGGTCGAGCCAGGGTCAGTTGATTCAGTAAACACCGCTCACATTAATAGGGACCTGCCACACTTTGCCATAAACAGATAAATTGTACCGGGAATTTTCCCCCCACACACTCATCATTGTCACTTTATGTAACTTGCTGACAAAACCCATGACCCTTCAGGCCTTTTACGCCCTTAATGCATGAGTCATAAAGGCAAGCATGAACTCTGCATGCTTCCCAGTTGGGCACTGTGAACGCTTCTGCGCTTCACCTTGCACAGGATGTAAGGGGGTGCCCAATAAACTAGCCCCCTCGTGGGCAATCTGTAATCACTACCACTGTCTCGCGGCCCAGAGTAGTAGTTGGACATATCACTAGACAGGGAAATTCACACTTAACACAAGTGTTATCTCAAGGTCATATTCACAACACTTCCCTGGACAGAATTCATAATTTATTTTCTCATATTACATCTGTGTGTATACTGTGTGTGAGTGTGCATGGTGTGTGTGTGTGCATTGTGTGTGTGTGTGTGTGTGTATATGGTGTGTGTTTGTTTGTTTGTATGGTGTGTGCATGGTGTGTGTGTGTGTGTTTGTGTATGTGTGTATGGTGTGTGTATGTGTATGGTGTGTGTATGTATGGTGTGTGTGATCGTGTGTGTGTGTGTATGTGTGTGTATGGTTTGTGCATGTACGGTGTGTGTATGGGTGTGTGTGATTGTGCATGGTGAGTGTGTGACTGTGTATGGGGTGAGTGTGTGTGTGTGTGTGTGTTTCCATTGCCATGAGGATATCATACAATTCTTAAAGCACTGGTCACATGGGCGCATTTTTTTTTAGCAATTTCTTGCCGGAAAGTTATTTCGAGCAATTTTCGAGAAATTCGAGCAAGTTTTTGAAGCATTTTTATTGACAATCGTGATAGTCAATTTCTTGACTATTTCGAGCAAGATTATCGGTTCAAAACCCGGTTAATACCATATTTAATGACACGAAGCTTATTTATCGAGTATTTACCTTGGCTATATATAACATAGATCAATAACATTATGTATAAAATGCACAAACAGTTTTTTACGACACACTGAGTTTATTATTTGGGTGGTGTTTTGGCGTGTTTGTTTACAAAACACAAGCCCATACAGCCGGTCATTCTCCACACACTAACAACCCTCCCTACTGTAACTATGATAGTTGAACCAGTCTATATTAAACACTCGTTCCTCCTCCTCGCCAGCCACTTACGAGTCCCCAATAGTTTTTCTTCGCTTTCTCTCATTTCTTTTTAATAATAACAATAATACCAAGGATAGCTGCTGCGTCGTCTGCATTGTTGTTGTGATGTTCCGTCTCCCTTCTACTCGCACAGCGGCGTTAATTTTTTTTTCTTGCTGTAGTAACTGAACCAAGAGCCACTCGTGTGACCACATTTGGAAGAAATTACTCGTAATTTCTTGCTCCAAATTAATTGCTCATCAAAGGGATCGTGTGACCGTAACTTAAGTCACCCTTTAAGAAAAGCTGTAAATACTGATTCACAAAACTTAAGGATAATTTCTGACTTGGAACCATCGGTGTAATGCAGAAAACAGTTATTGTATTCTAAAACCTACCCAAGAAATCTTTTACCCACTTACGATATAATTCTTTTCTATTCCATCAATAGATGTTATTTTACTTTTTTATACGTATTTTTATTTTAGTAATTTATAAACTATTTTCTTTATATACTTCATTACCTTTTAGTGTAATGAAGAGAATGAATTACAGAAGGTTTTTATAATTATATTGCGAACAATATTTTTCCTCGCAATAAATAAACAATGACGATGATCTTGTTTACAATATGGAGCTTGATGTCTTACTCCATGTTCGTTTATTACATTTTCTGCCATACCCGACTGTTCTTTTCTTTCTTGTGGTGAAGGTTTTTGACAATTGATATATATATAAAGTTGAGTTAAGAATAATGACTCTGATATTATAGCCATTAGGTCCTGAATAATAAGTGGTGTCTAAGTGAACAAATGTATGATGTCTTCAATTACCAGCGTAGTGTGGGGTAACAGTGGGGGTAGAAGCGAAGGGTAGGAGTGAAGGGTGGGAGTAAGGCGTGGGAGTAAGGGGTGGGAGTAAGGGGTGGGAGTACAAGGGAGCAAGGGTGAGGCGGGTGGGAGCAGGTAGGAGAGGGTGAGGGTGGGAGTAAGGGATGGGAGAATGGGTGGGAGTAAGGGTGGGAGTAAGGGGTGGGAGGGTGGCATGGGAGTAAGGCGTGGGAGTATAAGTGCATAGGTGGGAGCAAGGGTGGGAGAAGGGGTGGAGTAAGGTGAGTAAGGGTGGAGTAAGGCGTGTATGGCATGTGAGTATGGTGGGATATGGGTGGGGAGATATGGGTGGAGCATGGTGGGATAAGGTGGGAGCAAGGGTAGATAAGGGTAGGAGGCAAGACATAGAGTATGGTGGGAGGTGATGTTACATGAGTACATGGACATATTAGGGGTATAGGGTGGGAGCATATATATATGGGTGGGAGCATGTGGATACAGGAGCATGAGGACAGGGGGAGCATGGGGCAGATACAGGAAGAAGGCAGTGAGCTGAAAGTATATGTATATAGATAAGGGGTGATATAAGTGCCATAAGGGCAGGAGCAAAGGGTGATAAGGGGTGGGAGCAAGGGGTACGAGTAAGAGGGTGGAAGCAAGGGGTGGAAGCAAGGGGTGGGAGTAAGGGGTATGAGTAAGTGGTAGGAGTAAGTGGTAGGAGTAAGGGGTAGAAGTAAGGGGTAGAAGTAAGGGGTAGGAGTAAGGGGTAGAAGTAAGGGGTAGAAGGAAGGGGTGGGAGCAAGGGGTGGGAATAAGGGGTGGGATTAAGGGGTGGGATTAAGGGGTGGGAGTAAGGGGTAGGAGTAAGGGGTAGGAGTTACGAGTAAGAATGTGGGACAAGAGGGAGGGGTAGCAGTGGGGGGTAGGGTTAGGTTACAAACTTCTATTTACTTCATCATCTGTATCCTGCTGGTGATGTTCTCTCTTTAAACAATTTGTAAAATAAATAAATAAATGGTCAGGTGTAAATGGTAAGAATTTAACAGAGTAATACTGAGGTATTACAAGAAAGAACTAAAAACTGTCCACTGTGTGTATCATCATTTTATAAAAGTATTTGTGAAGCTGTAAAATACTTAGATATAAACTTTTAATTCAACTCTGTAATAAAAATAATTGCAATAATGAATCTAAACAAGAAATGAACTGGGTGAAAAAAATCTACAAAATACTAAAAATATAAAAAAGAAGAATTACAGTAAAACCTGAATCATTGTAATAAACATTATTAAACTTTTCGTTGTTATGACCTAAAACAAACAAGGAAGACTCGTCTAGATTTTCGCTCTGTGAATTAACTCCTTGGATCGCTTTTGGGCAAGAGGGGAGTTACTCCGACTTATTCCGTGAAAATATTCCTAACTGTCCATAGAATCCGTTACAGTTTCATTTATAGTAAGTGACTCACAAATGATTAATATTCCCATTCACCAATACTTTATTATATCAGAGAACAGTGCAGAGATAAGCTGGCCAATGAGCGATGGTCAAAGATAATACAGATTTAATACTGGATTGATAAGTACAGCTAGTGATTTGTTTCATGTTACAGTAATAATAAACTTTATCAAATGTTATAACTACCAAAGTGTTATTTTCGTGATCGATACCCTGCTGCCAGGATTATAACATCGTTTAAAAGTTCAGTAAAAATATCATGCAGATTAAAACCTAACCTAGTGTATCGTAACCTAACTTAGCCTTTCCTAAGCTAACTTAGACTATCCTAAACTAGCCTAACCTATCCTAATCACACCAAACCTGACCTATCCTAAATTTATATATCATCAACAGATTTATAGATATGTTTGAGAAATAATTATCAAAAGTTTGTTGTCTCTGCAAATGTATTTTTAAAAAAAGAAAATGAAATTAAAACTTTCTAGAGAACTCAATTGTGTCATGAGCGTTGCGGCTTGGTTAGGTTAGGTAACATTAGGTTAGGTTAGATAAGGTAAGGTAAGATTAGGTAAGGTGAGGTAGTGTTAGGGTTAAATACATTTTTCTAATTTTGCATCAAAATAATCACGACTGAAGGTATCGGATAAAAAACCTCTGAATATAATTCTTTTTCTGAGAAAAAAATTTCTTTACCACTTATTTTTTGCCCCACTTTTTTTATTAAGTTTGATGAACTTAGATTAGGTTAGGTATTATTTAACTCTGAGTCATGGGTACTTATTGGATACTTGGCAGAATAACTTGTTATAACTTGGTCCTAACAAAGGCGGAGTCTAAGCAAAAATGTTCACTTGACCTCATATTTGGATTTCATTACTGAAGGATATTTACAGCTATACCACATTAATAAGGTCTATCTGCAAGTTTATTCAGTCATAAAAAAAAATATACCCTAAATGTGGACAATAAAAATCTTCTATTTTGGTACAAATTACTTGAAAAGTTGTAAGAAGACAAAAGCTGCATCTCTTCCATAAAGCGAGAAATAGAACAGCCAAGCCTCTTCTTGTCGTAAAAAAAAACTAATATTGTATTTTAGTATGTTGATGTACAAAACATTTTCTTCATTATTCTATGATAAAACAAGTCTAACAAGCATTATTAAAACATATATTATTAATTTTTTTTCATGCAATCCGGAAATAGCGACTACTATATCCAGGTTGATCGTGTTGAGGTCCTGTAAGTTACAGGCTAGATTACGAGCTCACTTACGGAGTTCGATGCCAAATATTTGTTTTGAGAATCCCGATCGGAGACTGTAAGTCCAGTTACTTGGTAAACAAGTAGATACAGTGAAATAAACTGCTGTACCTAAATATTATGTAACTCAAAATATATTCCCAAAACAGCACGTTTACAGATGAAAATAAAAAAAAGCATAAATAATACAAACAAAATCAATTAATATGTTTTTTATTACAGTATTTTTAAATATCAGAAGCGTAGGTTCAGCGCTTCTTTTGTGTCTTTTTCCCGGTGAAGATGTAGTCTCCCCATGGCAGGTACTGGTCCTTTTGTACACGGCAGAAAGTGGTAGTTTCCTTCTTCTTCTTGTTGTTTTGGGTCTTGTTGTTTTGGGTCTTAGTGTGTTTTGTGGTCTGCAGTTTGTTAGATCGGGGGCCCTTCTCCTTCATCTGGCAAGGCTTCACCTCCACCTTAGTCACCTTCGATACAGTGCGTCGGAACACCATTGTGATGTACTGACACTAACAGCTCTCTCACTGAGGTCAAATCAAAATTTGACCATACAGAAAGAATTACGGTTTAATAAGGTTGGAATTTAAAGAAATTGACAACAAAATAAAGCTCTGTTTATCACTATAGTAAAGAGGGATGGTGTTTGTAAAGATGATGGATGGTGTTATAATATGTAGTGATGATGGATGGTGTTATATGAAGTGATGAAGGATGGCGTTATATTGTAGTAATGATGGATGGTGTTATATGTAGTGATGATAAGAGGGTAATGTATGTAGTGATGATGGATGGTGTTATATATATATATTGATGATGCATGATGTTATATGTAGTGATGATGGTTGGTGTTATATGTAGTGATGCTGGATGGTGTTATATGTAGTGATGACGGATAGAGTTATATGTATTGATGATGGATGATGTTATATGTAGTGATGATGGGTGGTGTTATATGTAGTGATGTTGGATGGTGTTATATGTAGTGATGATGGATGATATTATATGTAGTGATGATAGGATGGTTCTATATGTAGTGATGATGGATGGTGTTATATGTAGTGATGATGGATGATGTTATATGTAGTGATGATAGGTTGGTTTTATATGTAGTGATGATGGATGGTGTTATATGTAGTGATGATGGATGGAGTTATATGTAGTGATGATGGATGATGTTATATGTAGTGATGATGGTTGGTGTTATATGTAATGATGTCGGATGGTGTTATATGTCGTGATGGATGGTTCTATATGTAGTGATGGTGGATGGTGTTATATGTAGTGATGATGGATCGTGTTATATGTAGTGATGATGGATAGTATTATATGTAGTGATGATGATGGATGGTGTTATAAGTAGTGATGATGGATGTTATATGTAGTGATGAAGGATGGTGTTAGTGAAGATTGTGAAGTGAGATGTAGTGAAGATTGTGAAGTGAGATGTAGTGAAGATTGTGAAGTCAGATGTGGTGAAGATTGTGAAGTGAGATGTAGTGAAGATTGCGAAGTGAGATGTAGTGAAGATTGTGAAGTTAGATGTAATGAAGATTGTGAAGTGAGATGTAGTGAAGATTGTGAAGTGAGATGTAGTGAAGATTGTGAAGTGAGATGTAGTGAAGATTGTGAAGTGAGATATGGTGAAGATTGTGAAGTGAGATGTAGTGAAGATTGTGAAGTGGGATGTAGTGAAGATTGTGAAGTGAGATGTAGTGAAGATTGTGAAGTGAGATTTAGTGAAGATTGTGAAGTGAGATGTAGTGAAGATTGTGAAGGGAGATGTAGTGAAGATTGTGAAGTAAGATGTGGTAAAGATTGTGAAGTGAGATGTAGTGAAGATTGTGAAGTAAGATGTGGTGAAGATTGTGAAGTGAGATGTAGTGAAGATTGTGAAGGGAGATGTAGTGAAGATTGTGAAGTAAGATGTGGTGAAGATTGTGAAGTGAGATGTAGTGAAGATTGTGAAGTGAGATGTGGTAAAGATTGTGAAGTGAGATGTGGTGAAGATTGTGAAGTGAGATTTGGTGAAGATTGTGAAGTGAGATGTGGTGAAGATTGTGAAGTGAGATATGGTGAAGATTGTGAAGTGAGATGTAGTGAAGATGTGAAGTGAGATGTAGTGAAGATTGTGAAGTGAGATGTAGTGAAGGTTGTGAAGTGAGATGTAGTGAAGATTGTGAAGTGAGATGTAGTGAAGATTGTGAAGTGAGATGTAGTGAAGATGTGAAGTGAGATGTAGTGAAGATTGTGAAGTGAGATGTAGTGAAGGTTGTGAAGTGAGATGTAGTGAAGATTGTGTAGTGAGATGTAGTGATGATTGTGAAGTGAGATGTAGTGAAGATTGTGAAGTGAGATGTAGTGAAGATTGTGAAGTGAGATGTAGTGAAGATTGTGAAGTGAAATGTAGTGAAGATTGTGAGGTGAGATGTAGTAAAGATTGTGGGGTGAACATAAGAACATAAGAACATAAGAAAGTGGGATACTGCAGGAGGCTGACTGGCCCATACAGGGCAGATCCCTTTCACACCTATCCCAGCACTTCCATGTGCCTATCCAACTTCGTCTTGAAGCTCCCTAGCGTCCCCGATCCTACTATAGCACTCGGTAGCCTATTCCACATATCCACAACTCTATTACCAAACCAGTGCTATTTATATCCTTTTCTGAATCGAATTTATCTAATTTAAAGCCATTTGTTCTAGTTATTTCGTTATTACTGAGCTTCAGAACATCTTCCGTCGCATTCCTTTGTTAATCCCACTTACCCACTTCTGTACACCCTCTATCATATCTCCCCTAATCCTCACGCCTCTAATGGCCCAAGCTTCAAGCTTTTCAGTCTTTTTCTTCATATGCAATGTTTCTAATATTATGATCATTTTTGTCATTCTTCAGGCCTTCTCCAAAGAATCTATGTCCATTCTATAATAAGGACACCAGAACTGAACCGCATAATCCATGTGTGGCCTCACTAATGCTAGGTAAAGTTTCAAGATAACGTCAGCAGTTCTGTTACTCACAGATCTAGATATGAACCCAAGAATCCTGTTTGCCTTGTTGCGAACGCTAATACATTGTTTTCTAGGTTTCAAGTCGTTGCTAACACATACACCTTGATTTTTTTCACAAACTGAGTTTTCTATTTCCGTGTTACCTAGTTTATACTTAACGTTTGTATTCGTCTTCCCTATCTGTAGTACCTTGCATTTATCACTATTAAAATTCATTTGCCAGTCTACTGACCACTCATGTAAGGTATCTAGATCTCTTTGAAGGTGTTCAAAGTCACTGTCTGAATTTATCACTCTCCCCATTTTGGTATCATCTGCAAATTTACTAATCCTACTATTTATGCCTAAATCAAGATCATTAATGAATATAA
>NW_024746320.1:0-8448 GCF_018991925.1 Homarus americanus | reverse complement strand
TCAGTGTGCTTCACGTTTCAGTTACTTCTTAACTTCCCTCATCTCTGTGACCTGTTCTCCCTCATCTCTGTGACTTCTTCCTCATCTCCTGTGACCTCTCTCCCTCCCTGTGACCTGTTTCTCCCCTCATCTCTGTAACCTGTTTCCTCCTCATCTCTGTAACCTATTCCTCCCTCATCCCTGTGACCCTATTTCTCCCTCATCTGACCTGTTCCTCCCTCATCTCTGTAACCTGTTCTCCCTCATCTACCTGTTTCCTCCCTCATCTCTGTGACCTGTTCTCCCTCATCTCTGTGACCTGTTCCTCCCCCATCCATGACCTGTTTCTCCCTCTATCTCTGTACCTGTTTCTTCCCTCATCTCTGTGACCTGTTCCTCTCATCTCTTGTCTCTTCTCCTCATCTCTGTGACCTGTTTCCTCCCCTCATCTCTGTAACCTGTTTCTCATCTCTGTGACCTGTTTCCTCCCTCATCTCTGACCTGTTTCCTCCTCATCTCTGTGACCTGTTCCTCCTCATCATGTCTCCTGTCTCTGTTTTTCCTCCTCATCTCTGTGACCTGTTTCCTCCCTCATCTCTGTGAACCTTTCCTCCCTATCTCTGTGACCTGTTCTCCCTCATCTCTGTGACCTGTCCTCCCCTCATCTCTCTTACCTGTTCTTCCCTCACCTCTGTGACCTTTTCTTCCCTCATCTCTGTGACCTGTTTCCTCTCCCTCTGTCTCTTGTGTTCCTCCCTCATCTCTGCTTGACCTGTTCCTCCCTCATCTCTGTGACTGTTTCCTCTCATCTCTGTGACCTGTTTCCTCCCTCATCTCTGTGATTTCCTCCCTCATCTCTGTGACCTGTTCTCCATCACCACCAACCTGTTTCTCCCTCATCTTTGTGACCTGTTTCTCCTCATCTCTGTGACCTGTCCTCCCTCTCTCTGTAACCTGTTCCTCCCTCATCTCTGTGACCTGTTTCTCCCTCATCTCTGTGACCTGTTCCTCCCTCATCTCTGTGACCTATTTCTCCTCATCTGTGACATTCCTCTCATCTCTGTGACCTGTTTCTCTCATCTCTGTGACCTGTCCTCCCATCCCACCACTTATTTCTTCCTCCTCATCTCGTGACCTGTTTCTCTCATCTCTGTGACCTGTTTCTCCCTCATCTCTGTGACCTATTTCCTCCCCTCATCTCTGTGACCTGTTTCTCCCTCATCTCTGTGACCTGTTCTCTCATCTCTGTATTTCTCCCTCATCTCTGTGACCTGTTCCTCCCTCATCTGTAACCTGTTTCTCCCTCATCTCTGTGACCTGTTTCCTCCCTCATCTCTGTGCTTTCTTCTCTCCTTCTGTGGCCTGTTTCTCTCTCTCCCTTGACCTGTTCCTCCTCATCTCTGTGACCTGTTTCTCCTCATCTCTGTGACCTTTTCTTCCCTCATCTCTGTGCATTTCCTCCTCATCTGCCCTTTTCTCCTCTCTGTGACCTGTTTCCTCCTCATCTCTGTGACCTGTTTCCTCCTCATCTCTGTGACCTGTTTTCCTCCTCATCTCTGTGACCTGTTTCTCCCTCATCTCTGTGACCTGTTCTCCCTCATCTCTGTGACCTGTTCCTCCTCATCTCTGTGACTGTTCCTCCCTCATCTCTGTGACCTGTTCCTCCCTCATCTCTGTGACCTGTTCTCCCTTCTACCTCTTTCTCCCTCATCTTTGTGACCTGTTCTCCCTCATCTCTGCAACCTGTTCTCCCTCATCTCTGTGACCTGTTCCTCCCCTCATCTCTGCCTTGTTCTCCCTCCTCACCAACCTGTTTCTCCCCTCATCTCTGTGACCTGTTCCTCCCTCATCTCTGTGACCTGTTTCCTCCCCTCCCCTCATCTCTGTTTTCCTCCTCATCTCTGTGACCTGTTTCTCCCCTCATCTTGTGACCTGTTTCCTCCCCTCATCTCTGTGACCTGTTCCTCCCTCATCTCTGTGACCTGTTCCTCCCCTCATCTCTGTGACCTGTTTCTCCCCTCATCTCTGTGACCTGTTTCCTCCCTCATCTCTGTGACCTGTTCCTCCCTCATCTCTGTGACCTGTTCCTCCATCACCACCATGACCTGTTTCTCCCTCTCTCTCTCTGTGACCTGTTCCTCCATCACCACACTTGACCTGTTCCTCCCTCATCTCTGTGACCTGTTCCTCCCTCATCTCTGTGACCTGTTCCTCCCTCATCTCTGTGACCTGTTCCTCCATCACCACCATGACCTGTTTCTCCCTCATCTCTGTGACCTGTTCCTCCCTCATCTCTGACCTGCTCTCCCTATCTCTGTGACCTGTTTCCTCCCTCATCTCCTGACCTGTTTCTCCCTCATCCCTGTGACCTGTTCTCTCTCATCTCTGTGACCTGTTCCTCCCTCATCTCTTGACCTGTTCCTCCCTCATCTCTGTGACCTGTTCCTCCCTCATCTCTGTGACCTGTTCCTCCTCCCACCACCTCTGACCTGTTCCTCTCTCATCTCTGTGACCTTTTCTCCTCATCTGTGTCTGTTCTCCCTCATCTCTGTGACCTGTTTCTCCATCACCACCACTTGACCTGTTCCTCCCCTCATCTTTGTGACCTGTTTCCTCCCTCATCTTTGTGACCTGTTTCTTCCCCTCATCTCTGTGACCTGTTCTCCCTCATCTCTGTGACCTGTTCCTCCCATCACCTCAGCCACCTGTTTCCCTCATCTTTGAGACCTGTTTCCTTCCTCATCTCTGTGACCTGTTCTTCCCCTCATCTCTGTGACCTGTTCCTCCCTCATCTCTGTGACATTTCCTCCCTCATCTCTGTGACCTGTTCCTCCCATCACCACCATGACCTGTTCCTCCCTCATCTCTGTGACCTGTTTCTCCTCTATCTGTGACCTGTTCCTCCCCTCATCTCTGTGACCTGTTTCCTCCCTCATCTCTGTGACCTGTTCCTCTCATCTCTGTGACCTGTTCCTCCCCTCATCTCTGACCTGTTTCCTCCCTCATCTCTGTGACCTGTTTCCTCCCTTCATCTTTGACCTGTTCCTCCATCACCTCCATGACCTGTTCCTCCCCCCTTCTGCTTAGCCTGTTTCTCCCTCATCTCTGTAACCTGTTTCTCCCCTCATCTCTGTAGCCTGTTTCTCCCTCATCTCTGTGACCATTCTTCCCCTCATCTTTGTGACCTGTTCCTCCCTCATTTCGTGACCTGTTTCTCTCTCTTGTGACCTGTTTCCTCCTTCATCTCTGGCCTTTTCCTCCATCACCACCATGACCTGTTCTCCCTCATTTCTGTGACCTGTTCCTCCCTCATCTCTGTGACCTGTTCCTCCCTCTCCTCGGACCTGTTCCTCCCTCATCTCTGGACCTGTTCCTCCCTCATCTCTGTGACCTGTTTCTCCTCATCTCTGTGACTTTTCCTCCCCTCATCTTTGTAACCTGTTCTCCTCATCTCTGTGACCTGTTCCTCCTCATCTCTGGACCTGTTCTCCATCACCACCTTTACCTGTTTCTCCCCTCATCTCTGTGACCTGTTCTCCCTCATCTCTCAGCCTGTTTCCTCCCTCATCTCTGTGACCTGTTTCTCCCCCATCTCGTGACCTGTTCCTCCCTCATCTCTGTGTTTCCTCCCTCCTATCTTGTATGTTTGTTCTCTTCTGTCTGTTACCTGTTTCTCCCCTCACTCTTGACCTGTTTCTCCCTCATCTCTGTTACCTGTTCCTCCCTATCTCTGTGACCTGTTCTCCCTCATCTCTATGACCTGTTTCTCCCTCATCTCTGTGACTTGTTCCTCCTCTTCTGTGACCTGTTCCTCCATCACCACCATCACCTGTTCTCCCTCATCTCTGTGACCTGTTCCTCCATCCACCACCATGACCTGTTCCTCCCCTCATCTTTGTAACCTGTTTCTCCCTCTCTTTGTGACCTGTTCCTCCCTCATCCTTGACCTGTTCCTCCATCCACCACCACTGACCTGTTTCTCCCCTCATCTTTGTGACCTGTCCTCCCTCATCCTGTTACCTGTTTCCTCCCTCATCTCTGTGACCTGTTCCTCTCCCTCATCTCTACCAGACCTTTTTCCTCCCTCATCTCTGTGACCTGTTTCTTCCTCATCTCTGTGACCTTTTCCTCCCTCATCTCTGTTACCTGTTTCCTCCCTCATCTCTGTGACCTGTTTCTCCCCTCCTCTCTCTCCGTGACCTGTTCCTCCATCACCAGCAGCCTGTTTCTCCCTCATCTTTGTGACCTTTCCTCCTCATCTCCCATGACCTGTTTCCTCCTCATCTCTGTGACCTGTTCCTCTCTCATCTCTGTGACCGCCTTTTCCTCCTCACCTCTGTGATCTGTTCCTCCCTCATCTCTCTGTGACTTGTTCCTCCATCCACCACCATGACCTGTTTCTCCCTCATCTTTGTGACCTGTTCCTTCCTCATCTCTGTGACCTGTTCCTCCCTCATCCTGTGGACCTGTTTCTCCTCTCATCTCTGTGACCTTTTCCTCCTCATCTCTGTGACCTGTTCCTCCCTCACCTCCTGTGACCTCCCCTCATGTCTGTTACCTGTTCCTCCCTCATCTCTGTGACCTGTTTCCTCCATCACCACCATGACCTGTTCCTCCTTCATCTTTGTGACCTGTTCCTCCCCTCATCTTTGTGACCTGTTCCTCCCTCATCTCTGTGACCTGTTCCTCTCCTCTCATCTCTGTGAACTTTTCCTCCCTCATCTCTGTGATCTGTTCCTCCCTCATCTCTGTGACTTGTTCCTCCATCACCACCATGACCTGTTTCCCACTCATCTTTGTGACCTGTTCCTCCCCTCATCTTTGTGACCTGTTCCTCCCTCATCTTTGTGACCTGTTTCTTCCTCATCTCTGTGATCTGTTCCTCCCCTCATCTCTGTGACCTGTTTCTCCATCACCACAATGACCTGTTCCTACCTCATCTTTGAGACCTGTTCCTCCCTCATCTCTGTGACCTGTTTCCTTCGTCATCTCTGTGACTTGTTCCTCCCTCATCTCTGTGACTTGTTCCTCCCTCATCTCTGTCACCTGTTCCTCCATCACCACCATGACCTGTTCCTCCCTCATCTCTGTGACCTGTTCCTCCCTCATATCTGTGACCTGTTCCTCCCTCATCTCTGTTACCTGTTCCTCCCTCACCTCTGTGACCTGTTTCCTCCCTCATCTCTGTCACCTGTTCCTCCCCTCATCTCTGTGACCTGTTTCCTCCCTTATCTCTGTGACCTGTTCCTCCCTCATCTTTGTGACCTGTTCTCCATCACCACCATGACCTGTTCCTCCCTCATCTCTGTGACCTGTTTCTCCTCATCTTTGTGACCTGTTCCTCCCTCATCTCTGTGACCTGTTTCTCCCCTCATCTCTGTGACCTGTTCTTCCCTCATCTTTGTGACCTGTTTCTCATTCATCTCTGTGACCCATTCTTCCCTCATGTTTTGTGACCTGTTCCTCCCTCATTTCTGTGACCTGTTTCTCCCTCATCTCTGTGACCTGTTTCTCCTTCATCTCTGTGACCTTTTCCTCCATCCTCACCACTTGACCTGTTCCTCCTCATCTCTGGGACCTGTTTCTCCTCATCTCTGTGACCCATTCTTCCCTCAATTTGTGACCTGTTCCTCCCACATTTCGGTGACCTGTTCCTCCCTCATCTCTGTGATCTGTTTCCTCCCTCATCCCTGTGACCTGTTCCTCCCTCATCTCTGTGAGCTGTTCCTCCCTCATCTCTGTGACCTGTTTCTCCCTCATCTCTGTGACCTGTTCCTCCCTCATCTTTGTGACCTGCTCCTCCCTCATCTCTGTGACCTGTTCCTCCTCACCTGTTCTTCATCCCTGTTTTCTCCATCCTCTGTGACCTGTTCTCCCTCATCTCTGTGACCTGTTCCTCCCTCATCTTTGTGACCTGTTCCTCCCTCATCTCTGTATTCCTCCCTCATCTCTGTGACCTGTTCCTCTCATATCTGTGACATGTTCCTCCCCTCATGTCTGTTACCTGTTTCTCCCTCATCTATGTGACCTGTTTCCTCCCTCATCTCTGTTACCTGTTTCCTCCCTCATCTCTGTGACCTGTTCTCCCCTCATCTCTATGACCTGTTCCTCCCTCATCTCTCTGTGACTTGTTCTCCCTCATCTCTGTGACCTGTTCTCCATCACCACATGACCTGTTCCTCCCCTCATCTCTGCCTCTCCTCCATCAGTGACCTGTTCCTCCCTCATCTTTCAGGACCTGTTCCTCCTCATCTCTGTGACCTGTTCCTCCCTCATCTCTGTGACCTGTTCCTCCATCACCCACCATGAACTGTTCATCCCTCATCTTTGTAACCTGTTTCCTCCCTCATCTCTGTGACCTGTTCTTCCCTCATCTTTGTGACCTGTCCTCCCTCATTTTTCTGACCTGTTCCTCCATCACCACCATGACCTTGTTTCTCCCTCATGTCTTTGACCTGTTTCCTCCCTCATCTCTGTGACCTGTTCTACCCTCATCTCTGTGACCTGTTCCTCCCCTCATCTCTGTTACCTGTTCCTCCCTCATCTCTGTGACCTGTTCCTCCCTCATTTCTGTGACCTGTTCCTCCATCACCTCTTGACCTGTTTCCTCCTCATTCTGTTACCTGTTTTCCTCCCTCATCTCTGTGACCTGTTTCCTCCCTCTCTCTGTGACCTGTTTCCTCTCATTCTGCTGACCTGTTCCTTCTCATCTCTGTGACCTTGTTCCTCCCTCATCTCGTGACCTGTTCTCCCCTCATGTCTGTTACCTTTTCCTCCTCATCTCTGTGACCTGTTTCCTCCCTCATCTCTGTGACCTGTCCTCCATCCCACCACCTGACCTGTTTCTCCCTCATCTTTGTGACTTGTTCCTCCATCACCACCATGACCTGTTTCCTTCCTCATCTCTGTGACCTGTTCCTCCCTCATCTCTGTGACCTGTTCTCACCCTCATCTCTCTGTGACCTGTTTCCTCCCTCATCTGTTACCTGTTTCTCCCTCATCTCTGTGACCTGTTCCTCCCTCATCTCTGTGACGTGTTCCTGCCTCATCTCTGTGACCTGCTCCTCCCTCATCCCTGTGACCTGTTCCTCCCTCATCTCTGTCACCTGTTTCTCCCTCGTCTTTGTGACCTGTTCCTCCCTCATCTCTGTGACCTGTTCCTCCATCACCAACATGACCTGTTTCTCCCTCATCTCTGTGACCTGTTCCTCCATCACCACCATGACCTGTTCCTCCCTCATCTCTGTGACCTGTTCCTCCGTCATCTCTGTGACCTGTTCCTCCCTCATCCCTGTGACCTGTTCCTCCCTCATCTCTGTGACCTGTTCCTCCCTCATCTCTGTGACCTGTTCCTCCCTCATCTCTGTGACCTGTTCCTCTCTCATCTCTGTGACCTTTTCCTCACTCATCTCTGTGACCTGTTCCTCCCTCACCTCTGTGACCTTTTCCTCCCTCATGTCTGTTACCTGTTCCTCCCTCATCTCTGTGACCTGTTCCTCCATCACCACCATGACCTGTTCCTCCTTCATCTTTGTGACCTGTTCCTCCCTCATCTTTGTGACCTGTTCCTCCCTCATCTCTGTGACCTGTTCCTCTCTCATCTCTGTGAACTTTTCCTCACTCATCTCTGTGATCTGTTCCTCCGTCATCTCTGTGACTTGTTCCTCCATCACCACCATGACCTGTTCCACACTCATCTTTGTGACCTGTTCCTCCCTCATCTTTGTGACCTGTTCCTCCCTCATCTTTGTGACCGGTTCCTCCCTCATCTTTGTGACCTGTTCCTCCCTCATCTCTGTGACCTGTTCCTCCCTCATCTCTTTGACCTGTTCCTCCATCACCATCATGACCTTTTTCTCCCTCATGTTTGTGACCTGTTCCTTCCTCATATCTGTAACTTGTTCCTCCCTCATCTCTGTGATCAGTTCCTCCCTCATCCCTGTGACCTGTTTCTCCCTCATCTCTGTTAGCTGTTCCTCCCTCATCTCTGTGACCTGTTTCTCCATCATCTCTGTGACCTGTTTCTCCCTCATCTTTGTGACCTGTTCCTGCCTTATCTTTGTGACCTGTTCCTCCCTCATCTTTGTGACCTGTTCCTTCCTCATATCTGTGACCTGTTCCTCCCTCATCTCTGTGACCTGTTCCTCCCTCATGTCTGTGACCTGTTCCTCCCTCATCTTTGTGACATGTATCTCCCTCATCTCTGTGACCTGTTCCTCCCTCATCTCTGTGACCTGTTCCTCCCTCATCTCTGTGACCTGCTCCTCCCTCATCTCTGTGACCTGTTCCTTCATCACCACCATGACCTGTTTCTCCTTCATCTCTGTGACACCTTACATCTCGTGACATTTTACATCACAGTGTTGGTCCTCGCTACACACTAAAACAGTGTAGGCCCTCGTGACACACGACAACACAGTGTAGGTCCTAGTGACACATCACAACAGTGTTCGTTCTCATGACACACTA
>NW_024746319.1:0-19679 GCF_018991925.1 Homarus americanus | reverse complement strand
AGGGGAGAAGTGATAAATGGCAGTAAAGAAATAAGCAAAGCATTGAACAGCTACTTCTTATCAGTTTTCACAGAAGAAATTTGCCATGAAATTCCAGAGGTGGAACTGATATTTAAGGGAAAGGAAGAAGAGAAATTAAAGAATATCACTATCAGAAAAGAGGATGTTCTTAAGAAGATAAATAAACTAAAGAAAACAAAATCCCCAGGGCCCGATGAAATTTTCCCTCGAGTCTTGAAAGAGTGTAGGGAACAGATTAGCGGACCCCTCGTAAACTTATTTACAAAATCATTAGACACCGGAGTTGTGCCAGACTTGTGGAAACAGGCAAATGTAGTACCCATATTCAAAAAGGGAGACAGAGCATCAGCGTCAAATTACCGGCCGATCAGTTTGTCGTCAGTAGTGGGGAAATTTCTTGAATCAATTATAGCAGATAGCATCCGATCGCATCTAGAGAAAAGCAAATTAATCTACGACTCTCAACATGGGTTTACAAAGGGAAAATCTTGTCTAACAAATCTGCTAACGTTTTTTAGAAAAGTCTTCGAGGTAGTAATGACGAAAATTACGATGTTATTTACTTAGACTTTAGCAAAGCATTTGACAGAGTGCAGCATCAGAGGCTTCTGAGAAAAATTAAGGCTCATGGTATCGAGGGGAAAGTTTTAAATCGGATAAAATCATGGCTCACCGATAGAACGCAGAGGGTCAGCGTAGATGGTGTTAAATCTGAGTGGGGCCGTGTAACCAGTGGGGTTCCCCAGGGGTCAGTACTAGGCCCACTCTTGTTCATAATCTACATAAACGATCTAGACACTGGGATCAGCAGTGACATAAGCAAGTTTGCGGATGACACCAAAATAGGGCGGCAAATTAATTCAGGGCAGGATGCAAATGCATTACAGGAGGATCTAAATAAACTGCAGGGGTGGTCTGAAAAATGGCAAATGAAATTCAACACCAGCAAGTGCAGTGTACTTAATATTGGAAGAACAAATACTTATAATGTATACAGCCTTAACAACATTAACCTAGAGAAGTCGACTTGTGAAAGAGACCTAGGGGTACTTGTAAGCCCGGACCTACGGCCTAGAAAACAGTGCGTTCATGTTCGAAATAAGGCAAACAGAGTATTGGGTTTTATATCTAGAAGTGTAAGTAACAAGAGTGCAGAGGTCTTATTGCAACTATATCTTGCGATAGTCAGGCCGCACCTCGATTATGCGGTTCAGTTCTGGTGCCCCTATTATAGAATGGATATAAATTCACTAGAGTCGGTGCAGCGAAGAATGACGAAAATGATTCCGGGACTTAGAAACCTTCCATATCAGGATAGGTTAAAGAAACTTAACTTGCATGCCCTAGAAAGACGAAGAGTGCGGGGAGATATGATAGAAGTATTTAAGTGGGTGAAAGGAATCAATGCTAAAGGATATAGATAAAGTTTTATAATATCCGAGCAGGATAGGACTCGGAGCAACGGATTCAAGTTGATAAGCTTTAGGCTTAGGAGGAGATAGGAAGGAACTGGTTCACAAATAGGGTGGTGGACGAGTGGAACAAGCTTAGCAACTTTGTAGTAAGTGCGGGAACGCTGGAAAGTTTCAAAAGGAGGCTAGATAGATTCATGGATGATAGAGAGTGGTAGTAACTCTCGACAGGAGCTGCCATGCACAGGCCAACCGGCCTATTGCAGACTCCTTATTTTCTTATGTTTCTTATGTTCTTAACAGTGACCAGGTGAGGGTAACAGTGACCAGGTGAGGGTAACAGTGATCAGGTGAGGGAAACAGTGACCAGGTGAGGGAAACAGTGACCAGGTGAGGGTAACAGTGATCAGGTGAGGGTAACAGTGACCAGGTGAGGGTAACAGTGATCAGGTGAGGGTAACAGTGATCAGGTGAGGGTAACAGTGACCAGGTGAGGGTAACAGTGATCAGGTGAGGGTAACAGTGATCAGGTGAGGGTAACAGTGATCAGATGTGTGCTGCTGTACATTCCCTCACTCTAGGTCAGGGCGACGCCAATATTTCCTGCAGACGTAACGGATAATGTTGTGTGTAGTGGAGTGGTGGGTTATGGTGGGTAGTGGAGTGGTGGGTTAGGTTGTGGCGGGTGCTTCAGGAACAACACGATGGCTCACATATATGGCGCGTCTGGCCAGGTCTTGTCTGGTGCTAATGAACGATAGTGCGAGCCGGGTTGTGCACTGTATAATGTACAGGATGCAGACATCTTCTTGGGTTAGTTAACAACAGTCTCCCAGCGTCCTTTATCGCACACACACACACACACACACGCACACACACACGCACACACACACACAAACACACACACACACACACACACACACACACGATTTGACACTTTTATTTAGGTTAGTCTTGAATTTACCCTTATACAGTACATCTTTGTTGCTCGCCAGCACCACCCTTGCCGTTCTTTAGATGGCTGTAGAATAATTGCTGTGGTAGTAATTATCGTCTATGGACGACAGATGAACAACGCTGTTGATATTTTTAACTAGTCAAAAATCTTAGTACTGTTCCCGTATATACTCCAGGAAGGCGTACAGGTTGCTGCCCAGTAGGGGTCCATCAGGTCTGGCCGCCTTGTTATTTTTCAACTGATTGATGGCAGCGCCGACCTCCACACGATATTGGGTGCAGCATGGCTTACTGTGGGTTAGCTGGTGGTAGGTTACCACTTTGTGGTAGCTGGACGACCGCCAGTCATGTTCACCCTCCCTCACACACTCAACCTCTCCCCCTCCCCACATAAACAACCCATAATGCATCAGTACCACAGTGTCTGTACCAGTATTATCGTTACAATAAAAACTTTTCTTGGGGAGAAAAATATTAACATGATGCACAGTTCCTGAAAGTAACTTTGAAATCATATGTTTTGTAACATTGTTTACATAATAACACGGTGGTGAGGTAAACAGGGGGTGATAATCCTTGATGGGGTCACCCTGTAGACCGGCTCAAGTGACGCCCTGGACTAAACATGCCTGAGGGTGAACACTTCGGACTGGGAAATATTTTGGTAATATAAATATGTAGTAGCTCCTCACATCACCTTCACTGCGGGCGTCACTTGTGTGGGCAGGCGGGCGGTAATTTTCATGCTGGATTCTCGTCTATTACAAATGGTGTTTGCCGAAGGATGGGACGAAAAGGCCCCAATTGACCTTATCTGTCTCCTGCTGCGTATCAGCTTCACGTCTTGCTTGGTTCAAAGTGTTTCTAAATCTTGCAATGTATCTACAACTCGTTCTGAGGCTGGCGTTGCCCTTAGTGCCACCCACATCCCTGACGCCTCAGTAGGTCCTCAGTAGGTGTCCTCAGTAGTAGTGTGTAGGTCCTCAGGTGTGTCCTCATCAAGTTTAGGTAGATGGTGGTATGGTGTGTGTCTCCCCTTCATGCTGGACTACTGATACCCTAGCTGGTTACTCGTACAACACGACCCCAGATACAACTGACCATGACCTTACTCTTGAAGTTGATGTATGTCCTGTCACGGGACACCAGTGATGGATGTACTTATTCGCTCCTGATGAAGTTCTTAGTTTTTCTTAAGTTTTAAATGAAAGTGAACAAGGTCCATAATGTAATAGATGTCTTAATAGTATTACAATAACGCCTCACGTCTTCCACTTCCCGGCATCTCGACCTCTGCTTTTAAATGTTGGTGTTCTTACAAGACGGGTTGTGTACTGCAGATTGTTAACCAGAGAGCGAGTCGTTCACCTCCCTCAGATGTCTTTACGTGTCTGTGAATTATCTGAAGGAAGTAAAGAGGGTTAAGTCACAGTAGTTAAGGGGTTAAGTCAGTATTCAGGGGGTTAAGTCACAGTACTCAAGGGATTAAGTCACAGTACTCAAGGGATTAAGTCACAGTACTCAAGGGATTAAGTCACAGTACTCAAGGGGTTAAGTCAGTACTCAAGGGGTTAAGTCACAGTACTCAAGGGATTAAGTCACAGTACTCAGGAGGTTAAGTCATCATCACAGTTAAAGGGATAAATCACCAGTCAAGGAGTTAACACTGAGCTGAGTAACTGAGTAGATGTAATAAAAACGTATTTATTTATTTATTTTATTAAGGTGTTTGTTTTTCTTTGCCGCAGGTAGGTACTGTGGAGGTAGGGACGACAGAGGTGGTGGTACGGGGTAGGTATGTATGTCTGTCAGTACCCATTAGTACCCACTGCAACAACATTACTCTCAGCTCTTGACACACATACACACGTAACCACTAATTGCCCCTCTTCGTCACTTGTCAACTCGCGGGATAACAAGGCTTTTCGTCATTCTCTGCTGACTGAGACTTTTAGCTGTCAAACACTCTCAGCTCCTCATCATGCTCAACACATACTATTGGCTCTCATGATCTCATCCAAGCACATATTATCAATCAGTCAGTCTCTCTCAAGTGTCCCCAGACGTCTTAATGACCCGTCAAGTTTTTTTTTTCCTGTCTGTTAGTGAGCTAAACAATGTTGAACTAGACATAATCTCACTTAACCCATCATCTAATTCAAAGGTCCCACCTATCCCAGCCCTCCTTAACCTCACCCATCACCCCAGTCCCTCCTTAACCCCTCACTCACAACCCCAGTCCAAGAACCCCTTAACCCATCACCCCAGTCCTCCTAAACCTCACACATCACCCCAGTCCCTCCTTAACCCCTCACACATCACCCCAGTCCCCTCCTTAACCCTCACACATCACCCAGTCCCTTGTTAACCCCTCACCCACCACCCCAGTCCCTCCTTAACCCCTCACCCACAACCTCAGTCCCTTGTTAACCCCTCACCCACCACCCCAGTCCCTCCTTAACCCCTCACCCACAACCTCAGTCCCTCCTTAACCCCTCACCCACAACCTCAGTCCCTTGTTAACCCCTCACCCATCACCCCAGCCCCTTCTTAACCCCTCACCCACAACCTCAGTCCCTTGTTAACCCCTCACCCACCACCCCAGCCCCTTCTTAACCCCTCACCCACAACCTCAGTCCCTCCTTAACCCCTCACCCACAACCTCAGTCCCTTGTTAACCCCTCACCCATCACCCCAGCCCCTTCTTAACCCCTCACCCGCCACCCTTATAGCATTGCCCCTGCTTCTACTAGAGAGCGAGAGGTAGTGTTGAACTCTGTCGTGGTGTAGGTCTTTAGTGGACGAGTTGTAAGGTCAGCAAGGCGTGTTTTGTGACACAAGTCTCATTCATTGAACCTGTGAAGGACTCAGCAAAACTAGTACACTAGTGCATTAATATGGTCAAGAACTAAACTTTGGTTTGAATTGCTGACTTTGTAATACAAGGATTATTTAAAACCATGATGTTTTAGGTTTTAGGGTGTATTGTAGTTCCTTGGAGGTGGGGGGGTTGTTATTGTAGTCTTGGAGTGGGAAGCATATTGTAGTCTTGAGTGGGGGTTGTTATTGTAGTCTTGAGTGGGGGGTTGTTATTGTAGTCTGAGTTGGGGGTTATTGTAGCTCCTTGGAGTGGGGGGGGTTACATGTAGTCTTGAGTGGGGGTGCTGGGGATGACAGACAAAGACTCGGTAACTACAGGAGCACTCAGGCGGAGTGAACACACTAATGGCTGCTTGGGACGCCTCATCACCAAAGTTGAGGTTCACAGTCTATTATCTTCCTTCAAGTCTTGGTATTCCGTATTGTTCTTGTCGGTGTAAATGATGGTTCCTTTATGCGGTTCGCCTATTGCTACTTTTTATTATGGGCCCACCTGCACATTATACTGGGGCCTACTTGCGGCATTATATCAGCCCACCCATATCATTATACTGGGGCCTACTTGCGGTCATTATATCAGACCCACTCAGGTCATTATATCGGGCCTTCCTGCGGTCATTATACTGGGGCCCACCTGCGGTCATTATACTGGGGCCCACCAGGTCCATTTTACTGGGGCCTTCCTGCGGTCACTGTACTGGGGGCCTCCCTGCGGTCACTGTACTGGGGGCCTCCCTGCGGCCACTGTACTGGGGCTTCTGCGGTCACTGTACTGGGGCCTACCATTGGTCACTATACTTGGGCCTCCCTGCGGTCACTATGAGAATGTTATCTGGACTATTACTACTGTACTATATTGTAGCCTACTGTTGGCACCTCCCGAGGCCTACCTGTTGCCATTCTATATCGGCGTCCACATGTTGAGGTTACAGTGGCGCCTTACCTGGGTCCTGTGTGGTGGGAGTCTGTATTTGGCTGTAACCTTTTAGCTCTATTTTGAGTCTTGACCTAATTGTGGGCACACATTCACAACTGCTTGTTAGTAGTACCACCTTGCTTGATTACACCCTCCCCCGTTCACCAATCACCAAGTGGCGGTCGACACGTACAGTAAATGGCACCAGTCCTGCCAGGTGCCGAGTGTGATTACGTGAATAAATAAAATCCAACAAGTTATTGAAAGAATTTGATAATATGAATGTGTCTTTAATATTTTGTTCCCTTGTGTTGATGGTGGTAGTAGTGTGAGGGATGGTGGTAGTGTGGTGGTAGTGTGAGGGATGGTGGTAGTGTGGTGGTTGTGTGAGGGATGGTGGTAGTGTGATGGTGGTGGGTGTTGGGAAGGTGATAGTGAGTGGTGGTGGCGACGTGGCTGGGTTGAGACGCGCTCGTGCATCTTGGCCCAGATTATGTTGAGTATGTCACCGTGACGACCTCCTACCCTCGCCTCACCAGGACACTGCCCTACCCTCGCCACACCAGGACACTGCCCTACCCTCGTCACCAGGACACTTCCCTACCCTCGTCACCAGGACACTTCCCTACCCTCGCTACACTAGACTGTCTCTTAAAGAAATACAAGACAGTCTGGCGGAGTGACTTTCTTAAACTGTGTCAAGCATGATTGAGAATTATGAAGATAAATTACACATAATCACAACATGGTATTGTTTGTGTGGTGCTGTGATGATTACTGACACCACATGGCTGACGCTACCACCAGTGACCTAATGTGTGTGTGTGTGTGTGCAATAATCACACACAATAATAATTAACGGTTTATTGAAAGTTCTGCAGCCCGAAGGCCGAAAATATACATTGGGCATAAATGACTTATTACATACATTGGTGGTTTAACAAAAGCCTTCATTAGAGAAAGGTAAAGGAACATACAGTGAACATACAGATTAATGTAGGTGTTGAACAGCAAAAACGTAGTGTAGTAACTCCCTCCCAGATGGTGTTAGGAGGGACCTCACGTGGTGTAGTAGTTCCCTCACAGATGGTGTTATGAGGGGCCTCACGTGGTGTAGTAATTCCCTCACAGATGGTGTTAGAGGTAATCACAGAGTTCCCCACAGATGCAGGGGCAGGAGGCCCTCACGTGGTGTAGTAATTCCCTCACAGATGGTGTTATGCGGGGCCTCACGTGGTGTAGTAATTCCTTCACAGATGGTGTTATGCGGGGCCTCACGTGGTGTAGTAATTCCTTCACAGATGGTGTTATGAGGGGCCTCACGTGGTGTAGTAACTCCTTCACATGTGGTGTTATGAGGGGCCTCACGTGGTGTAGTAATTCCCTCACAGATGGTGTTATGAGGGGCCTCACGTGGTGTAGTAACTCCTTCACATATGGTGTTATGAGGGGCCTGACGTGGTGTAGTAATTCCCTCACAGATGGTGCGTTATGAGGGGCCTCGTGGTGTAGTAATTCCTCACAGATGGTGTTATGAGGGGCCTCTACGTGGTGTAGTAATTCCCTCACAGATGGTGGTATGAGGGGCCTCACGTGGTGTAGTAACTCCTTCACATATGGTGTTATGAGGGGCCTCACGTGGTGTAGTAATTCCCTCACAGATGGTGTTATATGAGTGAGGTGTGGTTCCAGGCCTTCCTATCGTAGACGGATTAACACATCGCTGGTAGTTGGGTCTCACGGGCCGTTATCACTGGGTACCTGGGACCTCACTGTGTGAAAGGTCAACTTGGGTACCACTGCTACTGTTGAGTTGTTCTCACTGACTTAAGCACTGTTCACCACTGTTCACCTCTGTTTAACACTGGTTCCATTTCTTTCCTAAATGAAATAGTAACTTCTGGCGTGAACTTGTTGATATTCCGGTAGGGAGGAGGGTTCAGGGGAGGGAGTTGGTATGGGCCAACATAACAGTTGAGTGATATGGACGGAAAATATATATCAGTTGGAAGACATTACAATGCAGGATAACATTCTGACAATACTGACAGGGTTTCCTCTGCTAAAAGTAATCATTTAGCGCTAGCCAGATGAAAATCCTTAAGTTACAATGGAATGAAAGAGGGATGAATTCATATTCTAAATAAGGGGTTCCTTTGGAAAAGTGGGCATTTATGAGCAAATGGATTATGGATATGTTTGGATATATATATATATATATATATATATATATATATATATATATATATATATATATATATATATATATATATATATATATATATATATATATATATATATATATATATATATATATATATAACTTGTTCTGAACTTCTACTTAGTTTGTACTCACCCCTGAAGATGTGAATTACACGAAAGCGTTTGGGAACTTCGTGTTTTCTTTTTTCCTTGTGGTTATCAGCATATGTATGTATGTATGTATGTATGTATGTATGTAGTTATGTATGTATGTTTATATGTATGTATGTATGTATGTATGTATGTATGTATGTATGTATGTGTGCGTGTATGTGTGAGTGACTTGCTCATTTCGGGGGGAGAGTGAGAGAGCCCGTTCCTATTACCCAGAATGTCATAACTTACAGTTATCTCCTTAACTTAAGGTCATGCGAATGTCTGTGTAGCACTTTGCCGTTGAGTTTTCTGCCTATGTGATTCTGATGTTGTCTTTGCTGTCGTCTTTGTGTTAGTGGTTAGGTTAGGTTAGGTTATGGTAGGGTTGGTTAGGTTAAATTTCTAATAATATTCTTTCCACGATGATTTGAGAACCTAGCCTAACCTAACCTAATCATCGTTATCCCAAGATAACCAAGCCTATCCTAATTTAAACTAACCCAACCTAACCTAATCCAAACTAAAGTAGCCTTTCAGGTAGTAGGCAGCTACCAAACAGGGAGGTACTACCGCCTGGGAAGATATTGGAAGCAGACTGTGTTGTCTAATGGTAGACCCTGCTGCCATATGGCTTCACGAAAATTGTGACCAAGTCCCAGGTTGCTGATCTGACTTTCTGCCTCATTTACAAACAATTGCAGGGTCTCAATTCGTTTCTCTTACTTTGACAACACAACATACAGCGTTTCTCAATCTTGATTTTTTTTATTTATTTATTTATGGTTCAATGACCCCCCCCCCCCTTAGACCCCGATGTTGGTCGGTGACCTGTGCTCGGGTGGGTTAATCCCCATAAAAAAATCCTACCCTACCCCAACCATTTAATGACATAGTACCGACCCACTGGGATTTAGACCTCTCAAAACGAGTACTTAATATGATTAAGGATTCACTGGGATTATATCCTATAAGGATTGGGGCCCATTAGGACAAGGGTTCATTAGCTATACGAGACTAGCACCGGAACCCATTAGAACGAGAAACCATTAGCAGTGTGGCGTGTGAGAGTGAAGGGGGAGGTCATGTTGCTCGTCCTTTGATGAGCCTTGTCAACAGGTCTTTAACCTGTGGTCATCTCATGTGCTGTAAACACCAGGATCATCTTCGTCTCTCTTCATCCTCTCCTACCCCCCTCCGCCCTCCATCTTCCTGACCTTCCTCCGCCCTCCGTTTTCCGCCTGGAGCAACTAAAACCCTGTTATTAAGTGAGAAAAGGAAGATGGTTGTGGTTGTTGTGTGTGTGTGATGCTAACGAGTGCTGTGTTTATCAGTTAATAAACTCCTTTATATAACGTTGCCTTATATTATGGCCAACCTCTATAAAACATAATTCTATTGCGAGAGTTTCTTCAATATACAGTAATTTACGTCACACCGAAGCAGATGGCTGTTTATTTTCAGGTATCTCTCTATTTCTGTCTATCTATATATTTTACCTAACTATTAATCTACCTTTCTACCTATCTATTTATCTCTCAATCTATTTTATCCGTCTATCTATCTATTTTACGTGTGTATGTATGTATCTCTGTTTGTATGTATGTATGTATGTATGTATGCATGTGTATGTATGTATGGTTAATCTTCATACTGAACCAGACAGTGAGACTTAAGGGGTTAGTACTGATTAATTATCTAAACTGAGTTCACCTCTCTTGTCATGATGTGTTTCCTGGTGACTCTTAAAGGTTCTCTACTGTTGCCTAGGAATTAATAACATAAGGTGGAAGGTTATTATAAAGGTGTAAAGTTTGATAGGGTAACAGGGAGTTAATCACTACGACATGAAACACAGTGAAAAGGAGCGATCTTCTCTCACGTAGTCGCTGTGTGTGTTTGTGTGTTAAAACATGAATCAGCAACTATGTCGAGGAGGTTCTGCTTACTGAATTTACAGTTGAATTATCTTGTTGCCTCTGTCGTCAGTCGCCACCCTCAGCGACGGTATAGACATTAGACAGCATCTTCCCCTCCTGCCTCACCCAACACCTGCTGCTATCAAGTCATATAATTATAATTATGCAAACCTCTACTCGTCTCGGAAACGTAAATCAATGAAAAATCAAGACGATTCAGAATCTGACCGCAAAATGCAAACGAAAACAATAAACTTGAGTTGAACTCCTGGCCTTATGCTCTGCTGTCGAGTGCGTTTGAAAATGTGCTGCCAAGTATTCACTTTTCCTTGTGAAAATATCACAAAACTCCGCGTGAACGACGGCTTTCGCAGACAAAAGTGATTTTCCACATAAGAAAATCTGAAAAAGCACAGCGGGGAGACCTGAAGTTGAGCTTTCTCTATTGGGAAAGACACACTACCTTGGCCTGAACAAACGTGAAAGACATCAGCGGAGTGGTGAGACAAGCGGGACTGCGGCCGCTACACTCACGGTATATCTATCATCAAGGATTCAAGGGTGGCTTATATGCCTGCTTGCCTCACCACCTCGATAAGTGTGTTGCAGTTGGTGATGGTGGACGCTGACTCCCACAACACCACCACCTTAATCACCCAATTATTACTAAATACCCTCTACAAGGAAGATGTTGTTCATTTTAAGTTTCTCCCTCTCGTCTCTTTAATGAATATAAAAGCAGGTGTAGCACGCGTTAGTTAATAGTATTCATATTCCCTCAAGACTTCTGAGTAACAAATATCTCTCACGTAAGTAAGTTTCAGAAACTCGTTAAATGAGCTGGTTACGGTACTACTGGGACTCATCTTCCTTTTAGTTCAAAACAGCAAAGTATGAACAGCCAAAGAGAGAGAGAGAGAGAGAGAGAGGGAAAAGAGCAGCCAGTATAGAGAGGTACTGGAGGAGAGGGTGCAGGGGGCTGGCTGGCTGGGACGAGCAACACCTCGTCGTATGCGGCACTGTTGGGTGGGTGGGGCTGCCAGGGAGACACTGGTGGCCGACCAGCCCGCCAGTCGATAGGGTTGGCCAGGGTGAGAGGGCGGGGGAGAGAAGGAGCGAACCAGGGGGAGAGAGCAGCGGCCGACACACAAACGCACACACTCACCTCCCACCCTCACTCAACCCACCGCACACTCACCCTCAACTAAATTGTAATTTTATAATTATATAAAACGGTAAAGTGAAGAGGATGTTGGTTAATTAATAATTTATACTGTTTCAGGGAGATGAGAAGACGGTAGTGGTGGCGAATAGGTTTCTTCTGACGGTCACCAAGAAGGGAGGGAAGGAGGGTTTACAGGGGGCGATGACTGCCGAGGTGGGGAGAACTTTTATCGGGGTGAAGTTGGCGTTATGGGATGTTCACTTCCCCAGTAGTATAAATGATAATGTAAACCTGATATAGACCGCCAGGAGTGGTGTGACAGCCACCCAGGGAGGATATGAGACGAACGAAAAACTTCTAATTTCATAGACCGCGACGTGGCGTGGGTAAATTTGCGTAGGTCGAGTGTTCACCAGCAAGTTCCACACTCTCCCCCCACTCCTTTCATCTCTCTTTAATTTATCCTCTCTATCCACACACACACACACATATATATATATATATATATATATATATATATATATATATATATATATATATATATATATATATATATATATATATATATATATATCCTCTCTCTATCCACATGTTACAACTGAAGGAGCATCGTGGTAATGGTGAGGGAGCTCCCTTTAGTGGGTTGCTGTCTGGCCTCTGGCTCGGCGTCTCGGCTGGTTCTCAGGGAGGGTGGGAGCGAAGGAGGGAGGGAGAGCGCAACGCCTTGCCTCTTCTACCCAGGACATACATTTTTTGTTAGTTCACTTAGTTGTCGCCGCCCCACTGTAGGGGGAGGAACTTAGCGTGGTGCTGTGTGTCTGATGCTGTCTTAGTTATCTCGCAGTTACATGCATCTGTTAGAACAACAACATAAGAATGGAGGAAACTGCAGCGGGCCTATTGGCCCATACTGGGCAGTCCCATTTACACCCAACCCCTATTGCTCATATAAGCATCCAACCTATGTTTGAAGCTATTCAGCGTATTCGAGTTAATGATGATATTTGGTAACTTGTTCCATTCATCCACTACTCTGTTTCCAAACCAGTGTTTACCTATTTCGCGCCTAAATCTAAATTTGTCTAATTTAAAACCATTGTTACGAGTTTGCTCCTGGTTAGTAAGAAGGTCGTGGCGTGATAACGTTCTGCTCCTCTCCCTAATGAGCCTGTCCACACGCGTTAATTTGGGTCATCTGAAGATTAGCCACCCCAGTTTATTTTACCTGACGATTAAATACCCAAACACTATCTGGGGTTAGGTTGGGTTGGGTTAGGTTAGGTTAGGTCGGTTAGGTTAGGTTAGGTCGGTTAGGTTAGCATTAGGTGAGATGAGGTTAGGTTAACGTTAGGGTGGTTAATATTAAGATGAAATAAGCTGGTGAGATAATCTTCAGCGGATTTATTTACTTTGTCTGCTAACTGGTGTTAAGTGAACCATCAGATATCGTCGCCTCTCTGCTTAATATCTAATAGTAAACTTATGTTGGATTATATCTGTTGTGCTGTGAACCAATAGTATATTTCCTCTTGAATATATTCACTAGTAGTTAAGGCTGACACACCACCAACTATATTAGTGATTATGGCGACACAGTCACTCACTTCAAGACTCACTGCGCTAAGAGTCACTCGGTAGTCTTTCTCACAAGTAGTGTAATATTAATATAGACCCCCTTCTAACAATACGGGCTATGTAAGTAGCACATTACTGTATATATTAATATACAACAACAAGCATGAACACTACTCGTTGGAGATGGTTAATTATAATGAAAGCCCTCACTATTAACTTGTACTTAAATGTTTACCTCCTGGGAAACTCATTCTAGAAATCTAAGGGATAAATTCATCCTGAGTCTTGGTGTTTGTTAGAGGAGGACTGCTGGACTAAGATGAACTCAAACTGGTCTGGGCTGAACTGAGCTCTGAAGTTTTCTTTCTTTAAGGGCATTAGCCCACTCGGGTACGGGTCATTTTTAATGACCCACATCAAGGCCCGGGGGGCGAAAATATAATAAAACAATAATAATAATAATAATTATGCCAATGATGATGATAATGGTAATAATAATAATAATAGTAATAAAATTAATATAAATATATTTAATAAATAACAATTATAAAAGAAAATAATAATAATAATAATAAAATTAATAACAATATTTAAAAAAAATTATAATAAAAGAAAATACACATACAGTAATAATAAAAGTCTATAAAAATTATAAATAATAATAATAATAATAATAATACCCCCTGTAATAATAAAGAGCCATGAATAAATTCAAAAACAAAAAATTAAAATATCAATAGTGAGAAATGATATATGTATGTTGTGTTGTTAATAGTAAGAGTAACAATTGAGACCCTGCAATTGTGTGTAAATGAGGCAGAAAGTCAGATCAGCAACCCTAGACTTGGTCAAAATTTTTGTGATGCCATATGGCAGCAGGGTCTACCATTAGACAACACATTATGCTTCCAATATCTTCCCAGATGGTAGTACCTCCCTGTTTGGTAGCTGCCTACTACCTACTACCGAATTGAAACACAATTTGTGAGGCTCTGTGACCTTTTATGCAACATTAAGTTGAGCTCTGCTACATAACAATAGCACACACCATTCACGGCCTAACTCAAGTGGTTGAGGCCCACGGTGATGTACGGTCATGCACGGGCGCCCTGGAGCCACACGTGGGTTCCTTTACAAGTTTACGTGAGGTATACGTCAGATTTCAGATTTGCCCTGCAAGGGGGCTAGATTATTGGGCACCCCTTTACATCCTATACAAGCCGAAGCGCGAAAGCGTTTACAGCGCCCAACAAGGAACCATGCGGAGTTCATGCTTACCTTCGTGATTCATGCAGTAACACAAGTGCCTGAAAAGGACCATGAGTTTTGTCATCAAGTTACATATGGAGGTCGGGATTTGAAGAAACCAATCATAGGGATAATAAGTATGACGTCATGGAAAACATAATTATGTTCATTAGAGGAGAAACTATGGGGAGGAGGGGTTAGTTACTTACTGTATGTAGGAGGAGCTTAGCTATGACCCTTTAGATGCTCAAGTTGAAGAGGGATAGACGGATTTGGTCTTGAAATTTAGGAATATTTTTATTTTTGGAAGATTCCATACAAAGACTGACTATGTCACCAAAACATGTTTCACTGACAGCTACTGTATATATTAGTTTATTTATTTTATATCGGGCTGCCTTTTTCTATTCTATTTTTATTGTTACCGACTCCTCCCCACATCTCATTCTCAAATCTCCCAACGACAAGAGTGCATGCAATCCCGACAGGCACACGTGTCAAGGTTATACCATGGTGCTTACGTGGACAAACAAGCTAAACTTAAACAATGTAAAAAGACAAACATAAACACATATTGTAAAAGTGACTTTTCAGGGACTTCGGTTGACTGGTGATGTGGTTCACTGAGTCAATATTAACAGACCAACCAGTACAGTAAACGGCGGGTCGTGTTGCGTCTCTGTAACAAAGCGTGTTCGGCATCCGGGCCTTCGATGTAGAGCGGCAGAAATTGGACAGTGATTACATAAGTTCGTCAAGATCGTCTTAGTGAGGTGAAAGTGTAAATCGATGTCGGACTTTTCATGCTAGACACGATTGTATTTTTGAAAACTCAATTTCCACCGAGTTGGAGGTGCAGCCAGGGTCACAGGCCTATAACCACACAATCACTGCCACATGACAAAGCTTTTATTTTATTTTATTTTTTAGGGTGTTGTGGTCACGGCTGTGATAAAGGCCAACCAGGGAGTGTAGTACTGTGCCTTCAGTTAAATCAGTTCATAGTTGTCATCAGTGAATGCAGAGGAGACTATAATAACTTAAGTGAATACATATTGGCAATCGAGCTGGTAAGGACAACTGCCAGCCTATTCGTGTCATAGGTGCCACAGAGACTTTAAATTTTATGTTGATTGTGTGCTTTCTCAAGGACTGAAACTGTGCCTACAATACACCATTCACAGGGAGATACAGTGTACACAGTCGCAGACGACAACTCCATAGGCAACAGAGAGTAGCTAAGTACTTTTTTCTCTCTTTATTTTCTTTGAAATAGGTGTAGATCTATACACAGTCTGCACCCCCCCCCCCACAACAACAACAACCATGAGTTTGGTATGTGATTACTGCAGGGAGACGTCGGATATGGAGGATGCAGGCCTAACTAATGCAACGTTTAGGAAGTTACTAACTGCCGTAAAGCTTGATGGCTGTTGCTGGTATTGCCCTGGCTGCATAGTCAAGGTGAATGAAGCGATTGCAATCCATAAGGGAACGAGTTCTCTAGGGACGAAAATAGATGAAGCAGGAGCCCTGCTGGTTGACAAACTGGAGCAAGTTGAGAAAGAGATCCTTGCTAAGACTGAGGAAGTAGCTAATAGAATGGAGGTGGTTGCTAAGAGGAGCTATGCTGACGTATTAGGAGGGCCACGGGTGGGGGGGGCGGAGAGTAATGCAGAATCAGTACAGGTTCTACAGCAGATTGGGACTCTGAAAAAGTGTGTCGAAGAAATGAAAATTAACGCACCTACTGTTAGGGGAGAGGAGGAACACCAGGAACGGCTCCAGCGCAGGAACAATGTAATAGTTTTTGGAGTCCCAGAGAGCCAGGCGGAGGGAACTGTGAGTAAGGAAACACACGACAAGGTGCTGTTTCAAAATATTTGCACAGAGGTTCTGAAGATTCCAGCAACCCCTCAGGATGTGAGGAGACTGGGACAAAAGCAGGGGGCTAAGCCTCGCCCCCTCAGGATCACACTAGGGAGTGAGGAGGAGAAATGGCAAGTTATCCGGCAGGCAAAAAACTTAGCAAGGAGCGAGGCATTTCGGGATGTATTTATTCACCCAGACCGCACGGTAATGCAGAGGGAACAGCACAAGAAGCTCCTGCAGGACTGGAAGCAGAAGAGGGAGGAGTCGAGGAGGAACGGGGACAGGTGTACATGGGTTATACTCAGGGGGAGGGTAGTGGAAACAAGTGTGCCGACACAGGGCCAGGGGGCAGCAGTGCACCCTCCACCCACTCAACCCCCCACCCGGGAGGCGGCACCAGCTCAGCCTACCGGACAGGAGGGAACGAGCGCCGTGTAAACAATGACATTTCTAACCACACCCTGCAAAATACAGTGTACTTAGCAAATGCTGCAGCTTCTGAGAATGTGGGGGGAGCGGGTTTATTACTAAGAGCAGAGACGTTACCGAGAACAAATTCTGGCTTGAATGTCATGTACACTAATACTGACACGTTCCTTGATAAGAGTGAGGAGTTTGAAACACTACTAAGAGTACACCAACCAGATATTGTAGGAGTTGTAGAACTGTTGTACAAGAACAGGAGAATCGACCCAGAGGAATGTGAGTTCAGTATTGCTGGATATGACTCATTTACGAACCTAACTCAAGAATCCTGCAGGAGGGGTGTGGTTATCTACGCTAGGCAAGACCTTAGAGCCAGCCAGGCGAGGGTACAGGGAGAGGATGTCTTTGAAGAGTCCAAGTGGTGTAAAATTAAATTAAAGGGAGGGGACTTACTTATCGTCGGGTGTATCTACAGATCCCCGAACTGTGGCCCACTAAATCAAAGGAACTTAAGAACCTTAATAAACAATGCGGCGATGCTCAACCCCAGCCACCTCCTTATCATGGGGGACTTTAACTATGGCGACATCGACTGGAGAAACGAGTCCACCCTGAATGACTTGAATAATCCTGCTACTCTTTTTGTAGAAACTCTGAGAGATAATTTTCTGTTCCAACATGTGAGAGACCCGACACATTACAGAGGGGAGCAAACACCCAAGCCACTTGACCTCATCATAACAAACGAGGAGGGTATGGTGGCCAAACTGGAACACCTTGCCCCAGTTGGCACCAGTCACCATACAGTGTTGTCATTCAGATTTAACTGTTACCTAGTTCAAGATAAGGCCAGGCCAAGGTGCAAATATTACAAAGGAAATTACAATGGGATGAGGGAAGAGATGAGGGGTATCAACTGGCCTGACTTATTAAGGTACAAGAACGCAGACACTACGCCGAATATCATAACTAGTAAAATGACCCATTTGATCGATAAATATATACCCAAGACCAAACCCAGTGCTTCTAGGAATACGAGGGGATCCCTACACATGAACCATGCGGCGGTCAACAAAATTAAGAAGAAAACCCAGAAATTCAAGACGTGGGTTGGGTCAAACGATGAGCAAGACAGGAGGATGTATGCAAGAGCCAGAAACCAAGCAAAGATAGAGTGTAGGAGGGCTGAAAAGGAGTTCCAAAGGCTGGTTGCACGCGAGGTCAAGTCAAACCCAAAGGCGTTTTACCGCTATGCAAAGTCGAAATTGAAAACGCGAGTAGGAGTATCAGACCTGAGGCTTGAAGATGGTAGTTACGCAGATTCTGACCAGGATAAAGCTTAGGCATTGAACAGCTTCTTTTCCTCAGTGTTCACAAGAGAGGATGCAACTAACCTTCCTGCGTTTGAGGACAGACGGTTCGACACAGCACTGACCCACATTGTGTTCACAGAAGAGGGTATTAGAAATAAACTGTCCAGGCTAAAGGTCCATAAGAGTCCTGGACCTGACATGGTGCATCCTAGAGTGCTAAGAGAGCTGTGCAACGAGCTTGCAGAGCCCTGAAGATTCTGTTTTGTAAATGCCTGGATGAACAAATGGTCCCCAGTGAATGGAAAGTGGCTTATGTGAGTCCTATCTTCAAGAAGGGCGATAGGCACTCCACGAACAACTATAGACCGGTGAGCCTGACCAGCATAATATGTAAAGTACTTGAGAGTATTATCAGAGATGCAGTGATGGAACATCTACTACGAAACAACCTTGTAAAAGATTGCCAACACGGTTTTATGCCGGGGCGCTCTTGCTTGACACAATTGCTCAAGGTATTGGATATTTGGACCCATATTCTAGAACGGGGTGGTAATATCGACAATATTTACCTAGATTTTGCCAAGGCTTTCGACAGTGTACCCCACGAAAGGCTGAAAATCAAACTGGAAGGGTATGGAATTCGGGGAAATGTCCTAGCGTGGATAGAAGACTTTCTACATGACCGCAAGCAATGTGTGGTGATTAATGGCACGAAATCGTCATCTGTACCTGTAACAAGTGGGTACCGCAGGGTAGTGTATTGGGCCCGCTGTTGTTTGTTTGTTTCATAAATGATATGCCTGACGCTGTACACTCCTCCATACAAATGTTTGCCGATGATGGCAAGTTATTTCGGGAAATTAAGAACCAAGCGGACTGTGAAGAGCTGCAGAAGGACCTCTGTGGGCTCCAGGAATGGTCGAAGGAATGGCTGCTGAGATTCAATGTCACGAAGTGTAAGAGGATGCACCTGGGGCGTACCAACGGTAAGGAGGCGCACCATATGTCCCAACGGGATGAAGAAAATGTACTAGTTGAGACTGTGTGAGAAGGACCTAGGTGTGTATGTTGACAATGAGCTGAAGTTCTCTGGCCATTGTGAGAAGGTAAATCAGGCAAATAAATTATTGGGTCTTATAAGAAGGTCGTTCAGATATCTAGACGGTCCGTCCCTCGTGACGATCTTCAGGAGTGAAGTGCTTCCCCATCAGGAGTACTGTCACCCCATCTGGTCCCCGAGATATGCTAGGGACTGTCAGTTGGTTGAAAATGTTCAAAGGAGGGCCACCAAACTGGTGCCTGCACTTCGGCATCTCAGCTACCCTGAGAGATTGGAGCGCCTGAACTTGCCTAGCTTATACTACAGACGGGCAAGGGGGACCTAGTTGAGGTTTATAAGCATCTCAGGGGGCACTACTCAGTTGAGTGTCCTTACTTGGAGCTGGCGGACGCTCGCCCCACAAGGGGTCACAGCTCAAGATTGAAGAAGCCGCAAGTCCAGAAAACCGTGAGGGCAAACTTTTTTGGAGTGAGGGTTGTAAACTCTTGGAACAATCTACCAGAGAGTGTTGTGACGGCACCGAGTGTGAGCTCTTTCAAGAGAAGACTTGACCAACACTG
>NW_024746318.1:0-30384 GCF_018991925.1 Homarus americanus | reverse complement strand
CACAGACGTATTACCATTAAGTCCTAAGTAACTTAAAACATGACTAATAACCTATGAACATGTAATATTATATGATTACAATTTAACATAATATATTATGAATGCTGTTATAATATCTTAAGTGTGTTACAAACATGGCTGCTCATATATGCCATCCTGTCTCTGGCAAAGAAGAGATTGCTGTAAGTAAAATTAATTGCTAAAGACAAATACTGGAAATTAAACATATACTTATTACCATTATCTGAAAAGCTTAGAACCACCGTTTCATATTTATTAAAAGTTTGTAGTGTTATACATCATGTGTAAACAAGTCACAAGTTATTATTTACGACATTGCTTCAGTCCTCGTCATCAGAGTCTTCTGTGTACAACAGATTCCTTCACCTTGTTTAGGCATTTCTCATCATCTGCTTGACAGTTATACATCTCGGTGCATGTCATGCTATTCTTTCTGATTCTTTCTGTATGAACATGACAATGATCCACATTTCCTGACGCCACATCCACATTTAACAAGTTCTCATGGTGCTTCATAAGGCTGGTGGTTGGTCTGATATTACTAGTATGAAACAGTCATTGTCAATCTTCCAGCCATGCTCTAATTGTGAAAGCATTTCACTGTCTACATCACAAGACCACAGAAGAGCTTGATACCTTCCTCTCAATATATGATACTTTAGAGTTGCTGCAGTCGCTAGTAGTTCTCCAGCTTCTGCCTGCGTTATCTTGAAGAGATGCCATCTAAGTTTTGACAGTTTAGTGAAAGTCATTCGTGGACAGTAGAGCTTAAATACAAATTCCTCTAGACCAATATACTGTACATGTCTGCTGGAGGGTATTTGGTCTACTCAGCATCTTGAATGCATCTAGGACTTTTGTGTTAGATTTCATCAAAGTGCTCCAACATGCTTTCTTTCCTTTGCCAACAAATTTTCCAATGCAGTCAGATCCTGTGAAGGCATGGAAACCTGTAAGGCTCTCTGCCCAATGTGTCGTCGCTCACCAGTTCCTGTTATCATACTTGTATTTTCTCCAAGTTGAGGCTGCTTTAATATGCCAAACACATCAGTGTCTGGTGACTTGATATGTACAGTGCTGCCCTTCTGTGATGCATATACTGTATGTCCTGCTTAAGTTCTATAACTTGTGATAACAATTTGATGGTTGCAGTCTTATTTGCTGCTTTCCACGACAGTAGATTAACCTTGGACAGCTTTTCCCAGATGCTCAATGGACCAACAATACGTTCCTTGACAAAATTTTCATATTTTTGTCTTCCAACTTCATATGCACATAGATTGTCATATTTGGCATTTTCTGGCATTACAGCTCCAGTTACCAAGTTTATAAGAGCATCATTTTCCTGGGATTACAGTCACCAATAACATTGTGTAGCTTCTGTACATCAGCATATTGACAGCTGACAATAGCTGTAGAGAGCTCATGGTGTTCTGTTCTTTTGTAATCTTTATGAGTTTGATATTTTATGTAATGAACTTAATTTGAAAACCCAAATGGTAGTATATGATCTTTTATCACCTTAGACACTCTGTACGTCATGCCTCTCAAGTGATTTTTTTCCTCTCTTACTTCTCTGGACAAATACGACCTTTATCCCATCAGAAAAAATATCACCATATATTTTCTCAATCTACAGGTGCCAAGGTTTAAAATGACGGATGGTGTTAAAAATTAACCTGAAATTTTTACATGACCACATATTGTCTTGTTGGGTTTCTGAGAGAACTTCACGGCTAAATAACGCCTCTGTATTGATAGCCGTAGTTAAATCTTTGTGTCCGTTTATTTTGTCCTAATTTAAGTATCAAAGAGTGTTTTCATTTTTAAGTACCTTAAGTATCTTTTTTCCCCACTCCTAAGTATCTAAGTATGATTTATTTTCATTTTTAAGTAACTAACCATATTTTTGTTTTCATTATAAAATGTGATTGATATAGACAACAGAAGTAAATATCAGCTGGAGGTCATAAACGAAGCTGATGTGAAGTATTTTGACTCACTGTTCCCACGAACTAATTGCTTCACTGGTTTATACTGAAGAAATAAAACCGTCAACGAACCATCCGATTCAAATGTGTCTTAGGCGATACAGGGTGTTTATGCGTCACTCTGATACCAAGAATGACTTTGTGTGCTGTGGTGAAGCTGAGGGTAGGATAGGGTTGGGTTGGGTTGGGATGGGTTAGGATTACGCATGTGTGGGTATATTCTGTCGCATTTTATAGGTATCTTGCGTCTTTCTCTTTATTCCTTCTTTATCATGAGTATCTGTGCCTATTAATACACCACCTCGCAGGATAGTGGAAGAGGAATGGATAGTAACGAGATAATATTCTTCTAACATATACCTTAGCTTGATTACAGGTAACACCAGGTAGAAGTTACATGACTCTTAAGAGTTTTCCTCGACTTGGCTGATTCAACTGTAAGACTTGTTGTATTTATCCTTATTAAAATCCTCCACCTGTAAGACCCTCCACTTGTAAGACCCTCCACCTGTAAGACCCTCCACTTGTAAGACCCTCCACCTGTAAGACCCTCCACTTGTAAGACCCTCCACTTGTAAGACCCTCCACCTGTAAGACCCTCCACTTGTAAGACTCTCCACTTGTAAAACCCTTTAGGGATTTGAAATACCTTCTCGTCTTGGCTCCACTAGTACTGTACACACCCTCTCTAGCCTGAGTTTACAGTAATGTTGAAGTGTATAGTGAAGACTCACAGCTCATGGGTTAGAAAAACAAAAGATGCTTGTTTTATTTATTTATTTATTTATAGTTTATTTAGAATCCCCGAAAGTTAGAACAAAATGGCTGACGGGACTCACAAGCGGGCGGTGTTTACAGTATGGACCAAGAATAAAAAATAAATGAAAAATAAAATAAATAAATCGTAAATTGGTGCATTGTTTCTCCAGGGGTAATTATAGAAGTACAAATGTTCTCCAGCAGTGGGTAACGATCATAGTCACGTATAGAGCTTCCGACGCAGGTAGATTGATATAGATGCATTACCTGGAGTTAGTGGGTTACAGGGGCCTCTTACACGATAATATTAAAGGTGTTTTTTTCTTCTCTTTGTGGCACTTGAGGTGTTTAGGTTAGGTTTAATTAAAATGGTTTAGTTATAATAGTTATATTACGATAAGTTAAGTTGAATTTAGAACTTTTGATTTGCATATATCCTGTTTTAGAAGAATTTGTTAGCTAATAAATTTAATTTGGATAAGTTTAGTTTAATTTAGATCATTTGATTTTACAAGGTCGTATTATAATGACTGGGAACCATATAGAAACCTGTTAGAGAAGTAAATATTTCTACGCCAGTGAATGAGTAAGTCAATAAGTGGTGTATAGAGCTGCTGACACAACTTAAACGGTATATACTGTACATTATATGTTATCAGAGCTTTCCTGTTGTACGTAACCGCCTCCGTCAAAGTGTCTTAGTGGCTCATGTGAAGATTAGCCTCTAGTTTATTTAACCTCAAGATTAACTACACTGGCACTGCCTGACCTGACCTGACCTACCCTAACCTAACCTAACCTAACCTAACTTAATCTAACCTAACTTAACTTCCCAGGTAGCGTTAGGTTAATCATTAGTTGAAATAAGCTGGGAGGGTTAATCTTCAGGTAATCTATCTTAATTAACAATTTTGGTCAGGTGAGGCCTTCCTTACCTTACTCGAGAGCAGGAGGAGGAGGACTTGCTAACATCTACAGATCATCGTCAACCAAGGCAGATATTGAATACCTTTTGTTTACCTTCGTGGCTTAAGAACACATCTTAACACCATAAGACTATTCGCCTCAATACAATAATACAGTAATTGATTATTGTATTCTAATAAAATTTACGGTGTATCTTGTGAACCAGATTTATTGTTTGACCTTAGTGAATGAGAAACTGGTTAAGGTGTATTGTGGTAAACATCCTTAAGAGCAGCTCTGTGTGTTCTTACGACCTCAAAGTAACACAAAAGGTAGCCAATATCTACCCTTGGTCAGTCACTTTATGTAGATGTCAATTGTGTCATTTTTCTAGACTTAGTGCCCCCTGGAGGAGAAAGTAAATACAATGTTGATTTATTTTGGTCACAACACACGCTAGTAGATTATTTTTTCCTATTTAACTAAATAATTAACACCATGTAGCTAACTAATTATATGACTCAAAGAAGGTAACCAATATGGCGTCGATATTGTTCACATACTCTATGATAAATAGATGTATTGTCTGTTTTATTTTAGGGAAGAATTTAATTTATAAACTTTTGAGAATCTGGATACAGGAGTTTTGTCTTTTGTGTGTGTGTGTGTGGTGATGATGATGACGGATACTTTCCTCTGCAGTGAAAAAAATATCTTGACATTGCAAAGTTTAACTGTAAGCCGAAGGAACGTTTGTAATGTGACTTATTATGTGAAATTGTAACTTGAAATTCTTTGTGAAAAAATATTTCCCTATAAAGTTTGGCAGTAAATGAAGTATTACATCAAGGTGTAACTTGTAGTTCCTTGTGGAGTAATTACCTATGTGGACGATACAGCTACTCGAGGGTGTAAGACCTAGAGTAGAAAGTCTTAAGACCTTACCTGAGGTTGAAAGACTCTTATAGTGGAACGTCTTAGGTATTGAAACTTTAATTACAGTAAATAAAATATAATCTACCTAAATATTCCTTCACCTGGCGACAACTAATGATACAGGTGGTGTAATAGCTCTTTAAAATTCCTCCGTTTGATATAATAATGACCACACATGAACTTATAATGTGCAATATCTTGATAACACATTAGCTGCAACATTACACATAGTCCAGTGTATGTGTAGTGAGGGACATCTACCTAAATGAGTTACAGAATGTGCAGTTGAGGCAAAAAAATGTTGGGACATGTTTGAGATCATCAGTTGAGCCAAACGTTTATACTCAATATTGTTTTAATGGTATTTTAGAGCGACCGAAAAATGTAAATAAAATGGCCGGCTATGTGACACATACCTTACAAGAATTAAACATGAGATCACACACACACACACATACACACACACACACCAGTTTTACCCACATTATCACCAGATTATCGGCATACCTGGTCGGTGGACACCTGCCTCCTCCTCCTCCTCACCTTGCTGTAGCTGCCCTGCCCCGAGTGTACACATATTAAGATGATTTACAGGTGTGTGTGTGTGTATCTGCGTGTATGTTTTCATTTGTGTTTTAAATGTTTTTATGTATGTTTTTATGTGTGTATGTTTATGTACGTGCGTGTTTTGAGTGTGTGTCAATTACTTGCTTGTAAACACAACAATACAATTCCCTTTGAAAGTCTTGCCAATGGTTTTATGACACTAACTGACAATGTTATTTTTTATCAAGAGAATAAAATTGAGTCTTTAATGCTTACTATGTTTGTTTTGTTTTTTTGTCGTTTATGATTTTTTTTTACTGATAATAAGGAAAGAAACATGTGAAGTAAATGAGTGATAATCTTGGGTGTAGAATAACTAGGAAAAAAGATAAGAGAAAGTGTGGACAGGAGAAGGAAAATATGATGAATGAAGAGAGAGAGAGAGAGAGAGAGAGAGAGAGTAAAACAAAAGACAAACTAACAAAAATAAAATTATCAACAAACTTTCTCAACACAACAACAACAATACTAAACTCTGTTTATTCATTAGATATCACAGTAATACACCTGGTTATTACTTACACACACACACACACACACACACACACACATATCTCTGTATTGCATTATGGAGAGTGCAGAGGAAAAAAAATATTCTGGACCTGCGCGGCATTCGTCCGGAGGTGCGCTCGATAGTCAATACCATGAGAACGGAGGAGGAAGGAGAATTGAAGGGGGTTGAAGGGAGGGGGGTGGTGTAGGGGGAGTAAAGGGAAGGGGTTGAATTAGTGTCCAATATTGAGGATTTTTTTTTTATTATTTTATCTTACATACAGCTACAATGCTTATGGGGTACTTTTTGTTGTGGCCAGCTTAGGATTTTTAGTTGATTTAGTTTATTTAATTTATTTTTATACGACAGATCATACATCCATATTGACTCATGATCCCTTCATTACCTACTTCCCTTAACCCTTAAACACCCCCTTCCTTCCCTCCCATCCTCTCCCCACCCCTCTCCCCTTCCTTCTTTCCTACCCTCTCCCTTACCCCCCCTCCCCTTCCTTCTTTCATACCCTCTCCTTCCCCCCCTCCTCCTTGCTCCTTCTCCCTACCCTCTCTTCCTGTAACCAGAAATGCGCAGTTTAGAGAGGCCGCCCATAAAAGGTTTAGTCCTGTTGTGGCTGTAGTGTTATGTATTTTGTATTTGTATTTATGCTGTTATTTTGTTTACTGTAGACGGTAATTAGATTGGATAATGCTAGAAGGAGTTATTGATGGTGGTTTAATGGGATTATATCGTAGGTGGATTAATGGTACCTTATGGTAATTAAAATCAGGATCGCCGCCACAATGTAATTAAGGTCAAGCCCACAGCCACAATATAATAACTAAAATCACGCCCACAGCCACAGTATATTAAAAATCACGCCCACAGCCACAGTATATTAAAAATCACGCCCACAGCCGCGGTATATTAAAAATCAGAGCCACAGTATGTTAAAAATCACGCCCACGTCCACAGAATAGTAACTACAATCACGCCCAACAGCTTCCTCAGGTCACCTCAATGCCTCAGTCACTTAAATATTATTATGGGCTGAGTACCTAGTTAATAATAGTCCTTGTTAATAATAGTGTCTTATGTGAACTGCAATTAACTAGCTTACCAACTACTTAAGGTGAGATTATTGATGCTGGTTGGTAATGTTACCTCCCTAGTTTTTGTTTATTTAATTATTTATTTATTTGTTAGGAATTTTATGTAGTCGAAATTAAACTCCATATAAAGCGACATAAATTTATATTAAAAACTACATAAATTGAAGGAAAACTCACCTTTTCTTGTGTCGAGTGTGAGTGAGTGAGTGAGTGTGATATTAGAGTGTGTTGGTAGGAATCTAAATTTATATTATTTTTGTTTATATTTCCGTGTTTTTATATGAGTTTGGTTTCTTAATTCATATTCAGGTGATTGAGAATAATTCGAGGTGTAACTAAGATTGGTTTACTGTGTAGCTATTGTAGTAGTCTTGGTTTGGGATAATGCCATAGTGGGATAGATTATGGTTAAGGTTCTGTGTCTTCTAGAGATTGTTGGTTAATGTCATGTTTGGTTATTTGAATTGACATAACTGACAGGAGGAGGAGGAGGACCCGGTCTCTTGGACATTACCTGAAGGTGTCCTGTAGGAGGTATAGATGGTCCTGTATATCTCACAGACTCTTCACACACCAGCTGGAATATACTGATGCCATCTGTCGCGAGAGTAAAGACATAATCTTACTTGCAGATGGTTATCGACCTTGTTGAGGAAATATACTAAGGTGTGATAATACTGGATGGTTCTGGCTGCGGTGAAATGGTTTTTAGTAACTTAAAAGGCTTTGGTTGTTTTTAATATTATATCAAACACCGTCGGTAGAGTTGAGGCATCGCCTGACATTTACTTGCAACAAAATGAGGAATTTCTCTACAACGTTTCAACATTTCCACTTATAACTCTTCTTAATCTTGTGATAATGACTTAGAAAGGTGATATATGCCCAAGGGATTTTTTTTATCATAGCAATAAGGACTAATTTATCAGATTTACTAACTGATCAGCTATACTCACTGTCAGGTTACGGGCTATGCTGAGGAGTGAGGGTGTTCAATACCTAGGAGACGAAGTGGAATCATGTTACTTGTCCTACGAACGTTTTATTTCGATAGATTAATATCCATCTAGAAATGTACTGGTGATGTACAGCTGCATGATCTGAGCCTCCATGTGTAGTCCTGATGGTTCGTCTGGCTTGTGTCATGCAGAGGCCAGATATAACTATGTATGGTGGTGGTATCTTGTGTATAGCTGATCAGTATCTTGTTGTCTATATCTCGGTGGGTCTTTTGTGTGTTTCTCCACCAGGCTACATGATGACAGCTCTTGGTGTCATATACAGGAATGGCATAATATTTCATTCTAAAACCTGAAACTCTTATATTCTTTTCAATGATAGGGAGATATACTTTTGGCCTCTACATCTGTCCATAACACAATACCTGAGAACAGTTCTTACCTCAGGTGTTGTGTCCAAGCGCAGGTAAATCCCTCTACAGGTACTACACTCCGTTTAGCGTTAAGATCATCCAAGACATTAAAATACAAGTGACAAATCAACGTTCCTGTCAGCCTCACCTTGTGTTGATTCTTACTCAGGTGTTTGTTGTCTTCCCCCTTCACCGTCGCTTAGTATAGGTCTGGTATTATCTAATTTGACTAGATCTGTAATGCTATAAGTCAGTTTGTGATGCATATATAATTTTTGAGAAGGTATACTAATATATTATTGATGTGGTAATATATAAGGAGCAAAAATAATTCCTTTGAGGTATATAACTTGCAACCATTATGCAACATTTTATAATAAGTGCACACCAATTTTTATTTTTTTAAGATATCATTTCAAGATGTCACAATCAAGTAAAATACACCAAAATATTGACTGTCGAACCATTGCAGAGTCATGGGATAGCAACAGTGAGCTTAGGTACCAGAGCCAACACTAATATGGGCCAGTGATAACCTAGATACAAGGTACAAATGTAAACAAAATAATACGATGCTAGGTTCCAATGTCAACACGGAAGCCTACAGGTATATAATTAAACCTTTATGTAGTTATGAAGAAAAAAATTGAGGATACTGAAACTACACAATATTCTAGTCACTTTTACGTCAATATATGTATAATTTCATCTACAACCTTAACTTTTACAATCAATAGACACATGACTTAACATTCAAGACATACTGTAGACATAATCTTCCTCTCGTCAGATTTTAGCCTTTTGTGAATTGTTCAGGGTGTGGTAGAGATGTACAGGGTGTGACATGTGTACAGAGTGAGGTCGAAATGTACAGGGTGTGGTAGAGATATACAGGGTGTGGAGGAGATGTACATGGTGTAGCAGATGTACAGGGCGTGACATGGACCTCTGGGATCTTACATCGCTGGCTTTACCTCACCTACACTGGCTTGACTTCACCTGCAGTGGCTTGACCTCACCTACAGGAGTGGGAAGGTTATAAGAATTGACAGTCGATAATGATGACTGTGTTGATGTCATGAACTTAACCTAATGCTGGGGTCTGGGGAGAGTTGGTGGTAATCAGGAGGTGTTTGGTGGTAATCAGGAGGTGTTTGGTGGTAATCAGGAGGTGTTTGGTGGTAATCAGGAGGTGTTTGGTGGTAATCAGGAGGTGTTTGGTGGTAATCAGGAGGTGTTTGGTGTAATCAGGAGGTGTTTGGTGGTAATCAGGTGGTAGGTAGGAGGTGTTTGGTGGTAATCAGGAGGTGTTTGGTGGTAATCAGGAGGTGTTTGGTGGTAATCAGGAGGTGTTTGGTGGTAATCAGGTGGTGTTTGGTGGTAATCAGGAGGTGTTTGGTGGTAATCAGGTGGTGTTTGGTGGGTGGTAATCAGGAGGTGTTTGGTGGTAATCAGGTGGTGTTTGGTGATAATCAGGAGGTGTTTGGTGGTAATCAGGAGGTGTTTGGTGGTAATCAGGTGGTGTTTGGTGGTAATCAGGAGGTGTTTGGTGGTAATCAGGTGGTGTTTGGTGGTAATCAGGAGGTGTTTGGTGGTAATTAGGAGGTGTTTGGTGGTAATCAGGTCAGGAGGTGTTTGGTGGTACTGGTGTAAGGTGTAAGGAGGTGTTTGGTGGTAATCAGGAGGTGTTTGGTGGAGGAGGTGTTTGGTGGTAATGGTAAGGAGGTGTTTGGTGGTAATGAGGGGAGGTGTTTGGTGGTACTCAGAAGGTGTTTGGTGGTAATCAGGAGGTGTTTGGTGGTAATCAGGAGGGGTTTGGTGGTACTCAGAAGGTGTTTGGTGGTAATCAGGAGGTATTTGGTGGTAATCAGGAGGTGTTTGGTGGTAATCAGGAGGAGTTTGGTGGTAATCAGGTGTTTGGTGGTAATCAGGAGGTGTTTGGTGGTAATCAGGAGGTGTTTGGTGGTACTCAGAAGGTGTTTGGTGGTAATCAGGAGGTGTTTGGTGGTAATCAGGTGGTGTTTGGTGGTACTCAGAAGGTGTTTGGTGGTAATCAGGAGGTGTTTGGTGGTAATCAGGAGGTGTTTGGTGGTAATCAGGAGGTGTTTGGTGGTAATCAGGAGGTGTTTGGTGGTAATCAGGAGGTGTTTGGTGATAATCAGGAGGTGTTTGGTGGTAATCAGGTTGTGTTTGGTAGTTAATCTCTTACTTTGGGATTAACCTCGCACTCCTGGGATTAACAGCGGGTAAAACTCTTACTAACCTAACCTAACCAATCGCTGCAACGAAGAGAGAACACAACAACTTTGCAGAAACATGTGACGTATTGCAGACTTCCTGGTATTGCACACACAGTTGATGATTTGCAATAATGAACACGAGTGGATTTTTTTTCCTTTTTTTTGTAAATATTCTCAATAGTTTTCATGATATATGTTCCTGACTTTTGAGTGTTTGAACTGATTCTGCGGCCATGAATAGGTATGTGAGATGAATTAGTGAAAAATTGTATAATAATGTCATGAGATAAATTACACATGTATATAACTGTCATGAAATCTGTCAGTGCATGTATACAACTGTCATGAAATCTGTCAGTGCATGAAAACAACTGTCATGCAAACGATTGACAGTCACAGAACGGGCGTCATTACGTAGTACTATACACACATACTACGGTAATTATCAGGCACAATTACCACACATAACCCGGAGATAATTAACACTAATGAGGTATAAGCCTGATCCCCCTATGTGATATTACCGTGTCGTGTCCTGGGTGTAAGTTAGTGGTGTAGAAATGGGTTGTGATGTGGTCTGGGAATTATTGGTATGTGGTGTGGTTGTGGTGTGGTTGTATTGTGTGGTGTGGTGTGAAGTGTGGCGTGTGTGGTGGTGTGGTTGCATTGTGTAGTGTCGTGAGGGTGCAAGCAGATGTATTGTTTGGTGTCCTGGGAATTGTTGGGTGTGGTGTCGTGGGTGTAAGTGAAGAGTGTATGGTGTAATGACAGATATACAAGGTGTGGCAGAGGTGTACAGGGTGTGAAAGAGATGTACAGGGTGTGCCAAAGAGATGTACAGGGTGTTCCAAAGAGGTGTACAGGGTGTTCCAAAGAGATGTACAGGGTGTGCCAAAGAGGTGTACAGGGTGTTCCAAAGAGATGTACAGGGTGTGCCAAAGAGGTGTACAGGGTGTGCCAAAGAGGTGTACAGGGTGTGCCAAAGAGATGTACAGGGTGTGCCAAAGAGATGTACAGGGTATTCCAAAGAGGTGTACAGGGTGTGCCAAAGAGATGTACAGGGTGTGCCAAGGAGATGTACAGGGTGTGCCAAAGAGATGCACAGGGTATTCCAAAGAGGTGTACAGGGTGTGAAAGAGATGTACAGGGTGTGCCATGGATAAGTACATATACTATGAAAGGTTCCTCAAAAATAACAGTAATTACCGTAATGTAGCTGTACGTATTATTGATTACCTTAACGATCATCAACCTCTTGTTAGTAACTGTCACTGTACAAGGTTAACTGCCTGAAGCTATAAACACAACCACACGAAGTTAACGACATAACAACATTGACTAATTACTTCCAATACATCAACACACCTGGTCATCAGATATTACCAGGTGTTGCCTATGTTCCACAATACACCATCTACACCTATGAGTTACCTTATGTTCACCATCTTCTATTTGATGGGTCAATGTAAACAAAATAATCAAGTCTTGTGGACCTAAGACACATATTCTTCAGAAGCTCCAGTACACAGACGCTCTCCAGAGTCAAGTGTAGACAAACAATATTAAGACACTTTCCTTATGGTGCCTGTCCTCGACCACAACAACATCATGACTACTTAACAACACATTACTCTTCAATACACAGACCAAACTATTCCTTACCAATACTACCATCTACCATAAGAACATAAGAACATAAGGAGTCTGCAATAGGCCGGTTGGCCTGTGCATGGCAGCTCCTGTCGAGAATTACTACCACTCTCTATCATCCATGAATCTATCTAGCCTCCTTTTGAAACTTTCCAGAGTTCCCGCACTTACTACAAAGTTGCCAAGCTTGTTCCACTCGTCCACCACCCTATTTGTGAACCAGTTTCTTCCTATCTCCCTCCTAAACCTAAACTTATCCAACTTGAATCCGTTGCTCCGAGTCCTATCCTGCTCGGATATTATAAGAACTTTATCTATATCCCCTTTATTGATTCCTTTCACCACTTAAATACTTCTATCATATCTCCCCGCACTCTTCGTCTTTCTAGGGAATGCAAGTTAAGTTTCTTTAACCTATCCTGATATGGAAGGTTTCTAAGTCCCGGAATCATTTTTGTCATTCTTCGCTGCACCGACTCTAGTGAATTTATATCCATTCTATAATAGGGGCACCAGAACTGGACCGCATAATCGAGGTGCGGCCTGACTAGCGCAAGATATAGTTGCAATAGACCTCTGCACTCTTGTTACTTACACTTCTAGATATAAAACCCAATACTCTGTTTGCCTTATTTCGAACATTAACGCACTGTTTTCTAGGCCGTAGGTCTGGGCTTACAAGTACCCCTAGGTCTCTTTCACAAGTCGACTTCTCTAGGTTGATGTTGTTAAGGCTGCATACATTATAAGTATTTGTTCTTCCAATATTAAGTACGCTGCACTTGCTGGTGTTGAATTTCATTTGCCATTTTTCAGACCACCCCTGCAGTTTATTTAGATCCTCCTGCAATGCATTTGCATCCTGCCCTGAATTAATTTGCCGCCCTATTTTGGTGTCATCCGCAAACTTGCTCATGTCACTGCTGATCCCAGTATCTAAATCGTTTATGTAGATTATGAACAAGAGTGGGCCTAGTACTGACCCCTGGGGAACCCCACTGGTTACACGGCCCCACTCAGATTTAACACCATCTACGCTGACCCTCTGCGTTCTATCGGTGAGCCATGATTTTATCCAATTTAAAACTTTCCCCTCGATACCATGAGCCTTAATTTTTCTCAGAAGCCTCTGATGCGGTACTCTGTCAAATGCTTTGCTAAAGTCTAAGTAAATAACATCGTAATTTTCGTCATTATCTACTACCTCGAAGACTTTCCTAAAAAACGTTAGCAGATTTGTTAGACAAGATTTTCCCTTTGTAAACCCATGTTGAGAGTCGTAGATTAATTTGCTTTTCTCTAGATGCGATCGGATGCTATCTGCTATAATTGATTCAAGAAATTTCCCCACTACTGACGTCAAACTGATCGGCCGGTAATTTGACGCTGATGCTCTGTCTCCCTTTTTGAATATGAGTACTACATTTGCCTGTTTCCACAAGTCTGGCACAACTCCACTGTCTAATGATTTTGTAAATATGTTTACGAGGGGTCCGCTAATCTGTTCCCTACACTCTTTCAAGACGTACTAAGACCATGTCTTAGTACGTATGCATGTAAAGGACGATTTTGTTTTCTTTTAAATTAAATAACTTACTTGAAAATGTTATGTGGTTACTGCCGCTTGGGTCACCTGTGGCTACCCGGACTCAGGTGATCGAGCGAAATCGAGGCTTAAGAGACGAAAAAAAAAATAATTAAATCATAAATAAATACAGAAATGGACAAAATAAAACAGATCAAAAGTGAGAAACGATATATGTTTTGTTGTCAATGGTAAAATAAATAATTGAAACCCTGCAACACATTATGCTTTCAATATCTTCCCAGGCGGCAGTACCTCCCTGTTTGATAGCTGCCTGCCACCTCCCTCTCCCATTTTGTTTTTTAATTGAAGGCAAAACATTGGAATGCTAACCTAACCTACCTAGCCTAAACTAACCTAACCTAACCTAACCTAATCTAATCTAACCTACCTAACCTAACCTAACCTAACCTCCTCTGTGACTAATTGAATGACCTTACGTAATATCATGAAGTGTAGAATGAACAAGGAACGATCGAAAGAGTGAATGAAAAATAACAGACCTGCAAATAATAATAAGAATCCCGATAAGAAAATAGAAAAACATGACAACTCGAAAGATAAATCGGCCTATAACTATTTTTATCACTAATGATCAATAATCTTCGTACAATAAACTACCACGACATCAAATCACTGTTTACATGACACAGAAACACACCTTTACCTGTATAACTAGATAGGCATACCCCCTTACTTTCCCATACTAATTCTCATATAAATTTATTCCCATCTCTTCCATAAAACAATCTATTTCTCTATTAAAATTAGATTCAATATTTTCACTACGACAACCACGGTGCAAAATAAACCGAGATTCAAATTATTAACACAGGTTTAACACCAGTCATTAATTTCTTCTGTCACCAAAGTATTGTATCAGCCTGATGAATAAGGTTATTCCTGTGAGATTCCAGACTGTTTGTGTAGCCTGAAATACCATATGAAACCTTGTCAGAAGTATTCATTTTTCAGTCTAAGGTTTAACACATTTTACTGAGGTTAAGTGACAATGACGATAACATTATCTCAGAACCTATAATGAATCACAATAACATCTATGTCTACCATCAATAAGCTTACCATCCACTTAAGATAATCATTTCTTTGCACAGGTAAGTTATAATTACTTAGTTATTCTGTTTTGGCAAGAAATACCAATATGGCAACAAGGAAATATAACCCATGGCTATATTATGTATCAATATGTGGCAATAACTGACTTTGTACCTTTTAGATGTGTATAATTTCATATGTATAGTGTTTAAAAGAACATCTTTTTATACTAGGAAGACTTGAAGCATCATATTACACCATAATCACTGGTTGCTGCACCATACTGTGTCACTGTAAGTCACTGTAAGTCACTAGAAGTCACTGTACCTGATATTTCTGAATAAAGGTGTAAATATTACCGATGGATATTGAAACTAATTATAACCCTCGAAAATTATAAGCCTAGTTCAACTGCTTAACACACACACACACACACACACACACACATGTATTGATCAGAGGTCAGGAGTGCCACCGCCGCCCTCCGTGTTGTGGGCACTGTGGGCGGCCGGCCATGTCGTGACCCGAGACATCAACAAAATGGCGGTGCTTGACCCCCTGTATCCCCAAATGATCCGAAATAATGGCCTGACCAGCAAAAGGAAAAATTAAAATCTCTAAAAGTAACATCTTAGTGTAGCCTTGATCATCACTTCGGTTCAAGATTAAAAAAAAAGTTAATGTATCTAGGAAGGAAAGCCAACAGGTAAATCATTAATGCCACAGGTAGGTAATAATCCTCATGACCATTACCTGTCTGTCTGTCTGTCTGTCTGTCTGTCTGCCTGTCTGTGTCTGTCTGTCTTGTCAGTACTGAAACTTTCTAAATCATAACATGGAAAAATTTAGCTTGATTTTTCCCCGTTTAAGTTATCTGGATCAAACCAACGCTTAACAGGGGTGAGAAACTGGGGGTAACCTTGTTCATATTACTGTCTTGATAAACTTTGACTGTCGGTATCATTTTACAGGTGTGTGTGTGTGTGTGTGTGTGTGTGTGTGTGTGTGTGTGTGTGTGTGTGTGTGTGTGGAAACAGGCCTGGAGTGCTGTGAAAGGTTGGCTTATAGAAATAATATCTACTTGACTCTAGGATCACAACTTAGGCAGACAACATGTGGTAAAGAACAGCTCAGTGTTACAGCCCAAGTTGGGTTATTGCTTCTGGTGATGACTAAGGTTATTGTTGTTACTCCAAGAGATTAATGAGCAGTTGTTTTTACTTCTCTAATTAGTTCCAATCAATATTAAGGCGTGTTGTTTGAGATTAATATAATCTAGGACTCAGTGATGTCAAAAGAGTGTTCCGCAGTACCCCAGAGTTCCGCAAAGGGTTATCAAGTGTTCCGCTGGACTGCAATTTTTTGTTTACTAAAATTAGCCCACCCGGACACAGGTCACCGACCCATATCGGTGTTGGGGGTTGGTGCACCATAAACAAATATAGAAATAGATAAAATATAGCATATCAAGTGTTAGAAACGATATATGTATGTTGTGTTGTCAACGGAAGAGAAACAATTGAAACCCTGCAATTGTGTGTAAATGAGGCAGAAAGTCAGATTAGCTACCTGGGACTTGGTCACACATTTTTTGATGTCATATGTCAGCAGGGTCTACCATTAGACAACACATTATGCCTCCAATAGCAACGTCCAAATACCAGCCTTTTGAATGTTTAGGATTTTTTTTTATTCCTTCTTAAGATCAACTTGGGAACGGATTGCTCATCCAAACACTGCAGTGAATGTTCTTCAAATTTTCATGGCTTCTTGAATGAGAAGGACTTGACATTGGATAACAATAAAATAGGCTATAAAACAATTACGACATAGCGTGTTTCCCCAGACCCTCTAACACAGCTGTATAACCCACAATGACTCACAAGCTGTAAATGATCAAAATATTCTAATAAAGGAAGAATTGCAACTCCCTGACATTTCACCAGACCTCACCGTCAAAACAACGTTGATAAGGACTCACTCTTACCTTTTACGACCAAGCTATTACGTCATTACCCAGATATTACTTTGATACTGAACATTTGATATTAACAACCTCTCTGTGAGGCCCGAGTCACACGCTACATCGCTGCTATAAACAATTAACATACGTTTCGGGACATCACTCGCTCCATCCTCAGAGCAGAACGTAAAGGGACAGAGTTGTTTAGTTACCTGTGAATATTCCTAATAATGAGATAAAGAAGTGAACATTGTTTTGATAACAAACAACAATATCAATAAATACAGAGTCGGGGCAAAAACAAAAGGCTGTTTGATTGTTTAAAAGAACAAGTATAAAATACTACATTTAAGTGTTAAGAAGCATTTTTTTTTTATTTCCTTGACGCCACCAGTTAGGATCAGACAAGTTGGCGCCAGCAGCTGCTCCTCACTCCACTTCTCATACAGGAACCTCTTAAATCTAGCCTTGTTAACAGACACACAGAAGACCTCGAGTGTCTGGAGCTCTGTATTGTTCACACACTCGGATGACTTGAGGCTTCGTTTACTGTACCGTCACAACAGACGTGCTGCAACACAACACATTTGTTTCGATTTTCAGGGCATTTACATGGCTGGCATTTGTAGCAACAGCCCTCACAGACAGTCATCAACCAATGCTGCACAGATCATTGACAATGAAGTTAACGAAATATAACTTCTTCCCCGCTAGCAGCAACCTCCATCACCCAAAGGAGAGCAGCAACTTTATCACTTCCTCCACAACACATATATGGTGGCTGTGGGATGATCTTAGTTTGACTCTATTAGTTCTGATGTATAGCGAGAGAGGACCTGTAGGCCGGGTTACTTCAGATCGATTAAATGATCTTATACTTCTGCCTATATGCAAAGATCAGTATAGGGTTAGAGTTCTTGATGTGATATGGTTAATATTAATAATCTCTGGTGCTGCTGTTACTCACCTAACCTTCTCTGCCTCCCTTACCACTCGTGTTTGACCAGACCCATGGTGAGAATTTTTAGAGTTGATGAATAATTCATCTGAGTTCTGCAAAAAAACAACTTTAGTGACAGATTTCATGTCTCCCCAGTTTTTGCCGGCAGCAGCATTTAGTGGTGTACCATCTAGGCAGTTGTACTCTCTCGCTTAGTACGGTCGTTGTAAGTCAGGAGAGATTCTAGTTACTGAGAACAACCATTGATTATATCACCTGGGAAAAAGTACAACTGTGTTTCTCTGTATTTAAGCTGGTAAAATTTTACTTCTTTTCTATGTTATCACCTGAAGAAAAATACGACTATTCTTCTATATTTCAATTGGGAAAAAATAAAGACTTTTTCAATATATTACCCTGAGAAAATAAGACTTTTCTCTATAAATAAGCTGGGGGAAAATAAGACTTCTTTTCTATATATAACTTTAAAAAATACCACCTTTTTGTATATATCAGAGACAAAAACATGACCAAATTTTCTATTTACTTTGAAAAAAAATTCCACACATCAAAGCCATTTTTTTCAGTTGCATAAATAAACACATCCCTGTATAGTTAACATTATGATATAATTAGGGAATAATGTTGATAAATGACACACGACCACAAGTATACTGTAGTACAGTATACGTACAGTATTACTGTACGTATGCTAGAGTCATACAGTGTCCATAAATATCCAGGAATTATCTGTCAAGATTGTTAATTTTAAAATGGGTCAAACAATTTATGGAACCCCTGTAGAATGAGTGCCACCACCGTATAGTTGGTAAACATGTTGGCACTGTGGGCGGCCGGCCATGTCGTGACCCGAGACGTCAACAAGATGGCGGCGCCTAACCTCCTGTATCCCGGAATGGTTCTAAACGTTGACCTGACCAACAAAAGGAAGAATTAAACTTTTTAATGTAAAGTCTTGACCAACACCTTAGCTCATGATCAGGAAAGTTCACTATAACTAGGAAGGTTAGCCTCCAGGTACGCAAATTACCTTCTCAAACAAGTAATTACCTTCACTGCCATCAGCCTAGGTGACACAGGTATAAGATGACAACAATGAAACACTACAACTCGTGATGTCAAGGTCCTGGGGAAAATCTCCTCCACTACGTTGCCTTTATAGATAGATAGATAGATAGATAGATAGATAGATAGACTGACAGAGAGATTACTGTTCACTATAGATCACCAGACAAGAGAGTAACAATGGAGAGAGGATCGAGTTGACATAAACGCAACAAACATCAATCAATCAATCAATCAATCAATCAATCAATCACTGAAGACATTATAAAAACTGGTGAACAGATTATTGGAAACAAAAATGACGAATATGGGTTAAGATCTTATGCTGTAAAGACTAAAGTAACGCTGGTCTCGAAAATGGTCATAAATCCTAAAATAAAATAAAAATATGGCAGGTAAGAGAAACAAGTAAAAACTGCGTGTGTTTAAGAAGTAGCATTAACTCTGATGGTAGACGTATAGAAGACATAACAAGAATAGGTCAAGTAAAACCATATAATAATCTAAAAGACCTAATTAACAGGAACATTAACTTTACCTTGAGAAAAAGTCTGCTGAAAGGCTATATATGGCCAGGACTGATGTATGGGTCAGAGCCGTGGACACTTTCAGCAGACACCAGGTTGTGGAGGCCTTTGATGTGTGGTGTTATAGGTGAATGTTAAGAATAAGCTACACGGACAGTAAACAAATTAACAAGTACTAAGATCAACAAAAACTTCAAGAGAAATATTTAGTAATAAATCGTAACAAAGTGATTTTTTTTCCTAATTAAGTTTTAGCAGGAGAATTAATATCGCCGTCAAGATGTGAATAACACCTATGGTCCTCCTGTCAAGCTATATGACACCCATGTTCCTCCTGTCAAGCTATATGACACCCATGTTCCTCCTGTCAAGCTGTGGCGCATGTTCCTCCTGTCAAGCTATGACACCCATGTTCCCTACTGTGAGCTTCACCATATGACTACCCATGTTCCTACTGGCAAGCTATATGACACCTATGGTCCCTCCTGTCAAGCTATATGACACCCATGTTTCCTCCTGTCAAGCTATACTTGACACCCAGCTATTTCTATCACCATCAAGCTATATGACTTCCTATATGGTCCTCTGTCAAGCTATATGACACCCTTGGTCCTCCTGTCAAAGCTATATGACACACCCATGTTTCCTCCTGTCAAGCTATATGACACCCAGCATGTTCTACTGGCAAGCTATATGACACCTATGGTCCTCCTGTCAAGCTATATGACACCCATGTTCCTCCTGTCAAGCTATATGACACCCACGTTCCTCCTGTCAAGCTATATGACACCCATGTTCCTCCTGTCAAGCTATATGACACCCATGTTCCTACTGTCAAGCTATATGACACCTATGTTCCTACTGTCAAGCTATATGACACCCATGTTCCTCCTGTCATGCTATATGACACCCATGTTCCTCCTGTCAAGGTATAAGACACCTATGTTCCTCCTGTCAAGCTATATGACATCCATGTTCCTCCTGTCAAGCTATATGACACCCATGTTCCTCCTGTCAAGCTATATGACACCCATGTTCCTCCTGTCAAGCTATATGACACCCATGTTCCTCCTGTCAAGCTATATGACACCCATGTTCCTCCTGTAAAGCTATATGACACCCATGTTCCTCCTGTCAAGCTATATGACACCCATGTTCCTCCTGTTAAGCTATATGACACCCATGTTCCTCCTGTCAAGCTATATGACACCCATGTTCCTCCTGTCAAGGTATACGACACCTATGTTCCTCCTGTCAAGCTATATGACACCCATGTTCCTCCTGTCAAGCTATACGACACCCATGTTCCTCCTGTCAAACTATATGACACCCTGTACCTCCTGTCAAGCAATATGACACCCACGTTCCAGCTGCCAAGTGATTAATTATGACACCTGTGTACCAGCCTCGACTCTGCCACACCTGCGACACAGAACCACTCGAGGGGATGATATTGGATTTCTCTATGACCATAAGAGTTTGTGGACTATTGTTCGTAATATTACCAGATTGTCACGTCTTTTAACTCATCCTTCCACAAAAAATAGCACAGATTTACTAGCCGATTACTTACTAGTAGTACTGTATTTAAGAGGCCTGAGATACAGAAATAGCCAGAGACAATTTACTAGTTATGGGATTTCATACGTGACACACACACACACACACGAAAACATACATAAGAACATAAGAACATAAGAACATAAGAATGGAGGAAACTGCAGCGGGCCTATTGGCCCATACTGGGCAGTCCCGTCTACACCCAACCCCTATTGCTCATATGAGCATCCAACCTATGTTTGAAGCAATTCAGCATATTCGAGTTAATGATGATATTTGGTAACTTGTTCCATTCATCCACTACTCTGTTTCCAAACCAGTGTTTACCTATTTCACGCCTAAATCTAAATTTGTCTAATTTAAAACCATTGTTACAAGTTCTCTCCTGGTTGGATAATTTGAGTACCTTTGTAATGTCCCCTTTGTTTAGCCCTGCCTTCCACTTATACACCTATATCAGGTCGCCCCTCGCTCTACGTCTCTCAAGGGAGTGCAAATTAAGATGCTTTAACCTGTCTCTATACTCAAGGTTCCTAATGCCCGGGATTAGTCTTGTCATTCTCCTCTGAATTCTTTCCAAGGATTCTATATCCATTCTGTAATACGGTGACCAGAACTGAACTGCGTAATCCAGGTGTGGTCTCACAAGAGCAAGATACAGTTTTAGGATGACCTCGCTAGTCTTGTAACAAACACTCCTTTGTATGAACCCAAGTACTTTATTAGCCTTGTTACGAGCAAAAACACATTGTTTACTTGGCTTAAGGTTCCTACTTATCATTCCTCCTAAATCTCTCTCGCAGTCTGATTTCTCTATGGCATCGTTGTTCATCTGGTATCTGGTTTCCCTGTTACATCTCCCATACTGAGTAGTTTACATTTGTCGACGTTGAATTTCATCTGCCATTTTTCAGACCATTCGAAAACTTTTTTTAGATCTTCCTGTAGTTTTTCCCAGTCCTCGTCAGATTTGATAACACGTCCTATTTTAGTGTCATCAGCAAATTTACTTATGTTGCTGTCTATGCCGATATCTATGTCGTTTATGTATATAATAAATAATAATGGTCCAAGTACTGAGCCTTGGGGAACTCCACTTGTGACGTTGCTCCAATGAGACTTAGTGCCGTTAATGCTCACTCGCTGTTGCCTGTCCTGTAACCACTCCCTAATCCATTTAAGGATGTCACCTTTGATGCCATGAGCTTCTACCTTTCTAATTAGTCTTTCGTGGGGGTCTCTGTCGAAGGCTTTGATTAAGTCGAGATATTGTGCCCCCCGTCCACCGATTCGAAAACTGATGAAAAGAATGTTAATAGATTAGTTAGACAAGAACGTCCACTTGTGAAGCCATGCTGGGAATCATTGATCAATCGGTGCTTCTCCAGGTGATTTCGAATAGAGTTTGAAATGATTGCTTCCAGTAATTTGCCTACTATTGATGTTAGACTGATTGGGCGGTAGTTAGAGGATAGTGATCTATCCCCCTTCTTGAAAATCGGTATTACATTCGCTATCCTCCAGGATTCTGGTACTACACCTGTTTTTAAGGACATGTTAAACAACTTTGCTAAGGGCATACTAAGCTGATAAAAGATGATAAAAAATAGAAAGTCATGAATAACAATGTAATTACAAGGATGTTATGGTATAATTACACGTTATTACCGGTTATACAGGTGAAAAGTATATACCTCACAAAATGGCGGCGTGTCGGCCATCTTAAAGACTCCCCAGATGAGATACTGTCATCACAAGACTTATCAGGCCAAGACCGTGTAATTATTAGGAATGTTATGTAGAGTCAATACCTCTCTTGTTTACCTGGATAATTAATCAAGACGTTTTAGTTCAGGTGTAATTCTAGTTCAGGTGTAATTCTAGTTCAGGTGTAATTCAAGTTCAGGTGTAACTCAAGTTCAGGTGTAATTCAAGTTCAGGTGTAATTCAAGTTCAGGTGTAATTCTAGTTCAGGTGTAATTCAAGTTCAGGTGTAACTCAAGTTCAGGTGTAATTCAAGTTCAGGTGTAATTCAAGTTCAGGTGTAATTCTAGTTCAGGTGTAATTCTAGTTCAGGAGTAATTCTTAGGACTGTCAGTTCCCCAGACAGGACACGACAAGGCGAATCGTACAGAGATGTTGAAGGGGTTAGCAGACAGAAACCCAAATTAATGTTTTCGAGACGTCACGGGTCACCAACACACGAGGACACAACAACACACGAGGACACAACAACACACGAGGACACAACAACACACGAGGACACAACAACACACGAGGACACAACAACACACGAGGACACAACAACACACGAGGACACAAAAACAACAAGAGGACACAAAAACAACATACATCACAGCCACACAGGTAAGGAACACAAAATGGCGGACCAGATGTAAACAAAATAGCATCGTGTGGATTCGATTTCTAAAGTACTAATCTCGAGTCGAAATCTAATCATGTTAGTGGCGGAGGAATACCAATGGATTTTTATGAATTAAGTAGTTCCATCACACCTCCTTCCTCCTCCCCACTCCCATGCACAGGACCGCCTTATCAAAACCACCTTCCATAACATCGATTCAGAGATAATTTAAGAACTTGTTTGTACAGGTAATGAATAGTTGCTAGTGATAGGTGCTACTACCGTGTAAACTATCACAACTAGCAGTTTTGGTCAGGGGTTAAAGAGGCGATTTGAGTCTATAATAGCATAGTTTATAAGGCAAAATACCAAGGGAAGATTAACTAGAAATTTATTTACTCCTCAATGGAAAATAGTCAAATATATATAACTGAAGTTGAATGATGGTCGCCCTACTACAAGTCACTCACAACCTTATGTTAGGTTAGGTTAGGTTTGGTTTAGGTTAGGTTAGGTTTAGGTTAGGTTAGGTGTAGTAAATAGTAAACTCTCAAAGGTCTGGTGTAAGGGTTGTGACCTGTTGTGACCTGTTTTGACCTGTCTAACAATGTCGTCACAACACCAAGATAGTTCTTTTTTCTTTTGAGACCAAAACTTTACCAACAGCGGTATATGTTTGGGTACTTTCAAGAGCCAGTACTTGCCAACGGTGTGTAAGAGCCAGTACTTGCCAACAGTGTTGCCAGTACTTGCCAACAGTGTGTAAGAGCCAGTACTTGCCAACAGTGTGTAAGAGCCAGTACTTGCCAACAGTGTGTAACAAAGAGCCAGTACTTGCCAACAGTGTGTAACAAAGAGCCAGTACTTGCCAACAGTGTGTAACAAAGAGCCAGTACTTGCCAACAGTGTGTAAGAGCCAGTACTTGGCCAACAGTGTGTAAGAGCCAGTACTTGCCAACAGTGTGTAAGAGCCAGTACTTGCCAACAGTGTGTAAGAGCCAGTACTTGCCAACAGTGTGTAAGAGCCAGTACTTGGCCAACAGTGTGTAACAAAGAGCCAGTACATGCCCATGAGTACTTGCTAACAGTACATAACAGACAGTAAGATGACTGACAGAGGTGTTAGTAAACTGACAGGTGATGAAGAGGACAAACTAACATACGACTGTCAACGCCTCAGTGTATCACTTTGGACGGGCGGCCATTTTGTGAGCTAGGATGTCAACAAAATGGCGGCGCCTGACCTCCTATATCCCAAATCCGTCTAATACAAGGAAATAATGATACGCCAAGACATGTCCTGTACAGGTAAATGATAACAGTTATGACCACCACTCACTTGTCAGTAACTGGCTATCTACATGTTGAATATTAATGACTAAAAACAATAAATAAAAGATCACCTGATGGTTAGCCTCCAGGTTATTTCATAAGATAATTAAACAACCTAACGCTACCTGTGGGTTAGGTTAGGTTAGCGTTATGGTGTACAGTTTTAAGGTGAAGTAGACTGGGGCTGGGTGGGAAGGGGGGGGGTAGGTAATCCAATATGTGTAGAGGATGACACTAAGTACAGACATTGAACAGACTAAACTGGTGACGCGACACCAACACAGTTTTAAGACAGAGTTAAGAAGTTTCTGGACACAGATACACATCCACACGACAGACAAGTGTTAGTACAGTATTATTCTACAGCAAAGGTCCGCAACCTTTCTATTTCCGGTTGCATGCGGCCAGAAAATTAAAATTTGCGGCCGTCATGACGGCATCCAAAATATGTGATGAGTGGCCGCCTAAGTTGATAAAATGAGATGAGGTTGTTTGAACACTTGATGCAACCAAATGTGATACTCTTTGTTACACTGAGAAACATTACACCTGGCAGCTGATAACACACACACACTCAATGCTTGTAATGATAACAGCCCAAATTCACAGGGTTTTTTTTTCTGAGATTCAGAATAAGATAATTTTGCCCCCATTTGTTTCAAGTCCATGATTTTTTTTGACGATATATTGACGAGGCAGGTCTTGGTGATGCACAGTTGTAGATCCCTGACCTACAGAGTCATTAGTGGAATTTGGGGGGAAAAAAGTGCATCACATAACAGAGACACCAGTAGACTTCATGGTGTTTCAATGTTGCCAGCAGACTTACGATAAGAACAAGTACACTACCGCTCACTAACACAAAGGAACTTGTGGGAGCAGCATCTACCAAATTTGAACCAGATTACACAAAGCTTCCCTACGAGTCTTAAGTAACCATTTCCTTTGTATTGTTGAAAGTGAAATATATTTAACTACGCTCAGTAATATACATTTTCACCCAATAGGTCACTTAAATTTGTCTTGTATACAGTACTTGTGTAAACATGCGGTTTAATTCCACACTTCTTATAATGCCCAGTTCCTGTTGGATTTTTTTCTTCTGAATTTAACACATATTGCTTAATGACACTGTGATGACTGCGGCCGGTGAGGTAACTACACATCCCAACTACTACCTTTATAACTACACTAAACCTCACAGCGTCATAACAAGCAGTAGAGGTTATCAAAATACTCTACTACAACACCCGCTCCTAGAACCAACCTAAGGGCAAGTCAGGGAAGGGTCAGGGCAGGGCAGGGCAGGGTCAGGTCAGGTCATGGCAGGGCAGGGCAGGGCAGGGCAGGGCAGGGCAGGGCAGGGCAGGGCAGGGCAGGGCAGGATCAGATCAGGGCAGGGTAGGGTAGGGCAGATATAGAAGCTCTACTGACAGGAAACACAACACTCAATATTGTCTTCACCAGTATACCTCAGCTCAAGACTCCAAGACACAGGTGTATATTACTGAATCAAGACTCAACGTACAGGTAGCAGAGGTGAGATAACCGAGACAAGTGTATGACAAGTGTGTGACAGGTGTGTGACAGGTGTGTAACGTTACTCGCAGCGATAAAATAAATAATGAATATCTACCTGACCACAATACGTTGACCACATTACACTGATCTCACCATGAAGACCACACCATGAAGCCCTGTTCAACCATCTTCCCGTAGGCTTCCACCTCACCTGTATGAAGGGGGGGGGGTTAGTTCCGCTCAGGTATGTGTGAAAAGTAAACAAAGAAATAATCGTGGCCAGAAAACAACAGTGATGTGAATTGAGGAAGTTGTGGTTAGGAGGTCACTGAGAGGAAGTGTCGTATTGCTCATCAGTCAGTTGTTTCTCGTTTGTGTTGTTGTTGTTGTGGTGGTGGTTGTTGTGGTGGTTGTGGTTGTTGTGGTGGTGGTGGTGGCGGTTGTTGTGGTGGTGGTGGTTGTTGTTGTGGTTGTTGTTGTTGTTGTTGTTGTGGTGGTGTGGTTATGGTTGTTGTGGTGGTTGTGGTGGTTGTTGTGGTGGTGGTGGTGTATGGTTGTTGTGGTGGTGGTGGTTGTGGTGGTGGTGGTGGTAGTGGTGGTTGTTGTGTGGGTGGTGGGTGGTGGTGGTGCGGTTATTGTTGTTGTGGTGGTGGTGGTGGTGGTGGTGGTTGCTGTGGTGGTGGTGGTGGTGGTTGTGGTGGTGGCGGCGTGGTTGTTGTTGTGGTGGTTGTGGTTGTTGTGGTGGTGGTGGTGGTGGTGGTTGTTTTGGTGGCGGTGGTTGCTATTGGAGGTGGTGGTGGTGGTGGTGGTGGTGGTGGTGGTGGTTGTTGTTGTGGTGGTGGTGGTGGTTGTGGTGGTGGTGGTGCTGGTGGTGGTGGTTGTTGTTGTTGTGGTTGATTTGATTTTGCCGCTTGCAGCGGCTACTTTATTGTGCACCCCACACTCATCCTGTGAGCAGTAGAGCAAAAGGATTACAGAGTAGGGTTTACAAAGGGTCATAATAATTAACCCCGGTTGTCAGGATATTATGGCACTGAAAGTTACACAGTATTTCATTTACATTATTTGTTTAGTTCTATACATAAAGGGTAACTTATTCACAAATGCGTGAGAACAGGCGTGTGAGGCAGTATGTCTGGCCTCACACTTTGTTATTCACATTTACGTGGGAGGTATTCAAGCACATTGCGTATTTGGTTCTGTACATGAGAACTGATATAGTTACTAAGTGCAAAAAAAGTGGATACAATCTTAATATGTCGGCTATCTTGCCATTAGAGATGAAGTGTTGTGCCATTTCACACACAGTGTGCTTGGACCTGTCCCTAAAAGGTTCTATCTTCACACAGTCGAGGACGCAGTGTTCAAGTGTGTGGCCATATGTATGGCCACACACTTTACATTTAGTTTTGTTTACATCTGCTTGAGGAACATACTGCCAAAGGTACTTATATCCTAACCTTAATCTAGCGGTTACAACATCTTGTAATCTAGTGATCTTGTTACTTGCTCCATATACATGTTTCACTTGATACATCTCATCATGGTAAACTATGGATCGACTAGTGCCTGTTTGCACTTGTCTACTTGCGTCAAACTCATCAATAAGTTCTTTCCTAATTACAGTTTTAAGGGTTCTTTTTGACAGACCCAAATTGTATTCAACGGTGTCTTTGTTAGACGAGAGTTTGGCGAGGGCATCAACTCTGTCATGTTTTATGAGGCCTATGTGAGAGGGGATCCACAACAGTTTGACCCTGACACCCTGGTCAACAAGGCACGCATATTTGTGTCTGGCTTCAGAGACAAGAGCGTGACAACCTGAGTCGAGGGTACCAAGGGCAAGTAGTGAGGATAGAGAGTCAGTGATGATGAGACTGTCAGTAACAGTGGTTTCAATGAATTTAATAGCTGTGAGTATGGCAACTAATTCAGTTTGTAGAGTGGATGCCCAGTTGTTAATTCTAACTCCTTTCTCAATTATATTACCGTCAGGTTGAGTCACAACAATAGCACTTCCAGCCCTCCCACAGGCGGTGTTTAGAGATCCATCAGTGTAGATGGTCTGTGTGATATTATCATCAGTCTGTAGAGTGTGTATGTGTTCAAGAGCTCTCAATTTGGCAGTGTGTTGGAGATAAATGCTTTGTATAATTAATTTTTTAGGCGGATACGTCGGTATTGTGATATCGAAGGGAACTGTCCGCCAGGGTGGCAGGAAGCGCTGTTGTGTCTCAACTTTGTACAGGTGGTCTAGTCCAAACATCTTCATATGTGTAGCTGTAGTTTGGATCCATTTAGACTCAGTAGTCCCATGGTTCATACATTCTAGCAATTTTAAGGAAACAATGTTATCAGGATCACCACGCAGAAGCCTCAGTGCTATCATGAGGTTGACTTCAATTATTCTATCTTTAACACTGGGTATACCTAGTTCTTTCCTCATATTAAGTACTTTAGTGCTCATGGGACATCCTAGGATAATTCTGAGGGCTTTATTTTGCATTTTCTCGAGCTTGTCAACGCCTTTCCCGTCACGAATGACCAGGGCTGGTGCGTGGTAATCTATCAGAGATCTTATATAGCCTAGGTACATTGTTTTAACAATTCTAATATTAGCACCATAGTGCGGGCTGTACCCCGCTACACTTCTAAGAGGTCTCAGTCTGTCAGTACATTGGCGGGTTAGCTGTTGTATGGCAGGTAGGGTACAAGGGACGGAAACACCAAGATATTTAAAAGAAGAAACATAGTCAATAGTGTTGTTACCTATCTTGAACTTGGCGGGGCCGCGTTTGCGGTTACCAGCTTGTTTGTTGAACACCTTAGTTTTGTCAGTGGAGATAATAAGACCGAGGTGTTCACAGGCTGCGTATACATGGTTCAGGGTGGTTTGCATTTCACGATGAGTTTTAGTATGTATAAGAATATCATCAGCATAGCTGATTGAGATATTGCTGGGGTTGTCTGGTATTAAATTTAATAATGCATTCATAAGAACATTGAACAAAGTGGGGCTAAGTACTCCACCTTGAGGGGTACCAAGTTGCATATCTTTAACTTCACTTTTGTAACCCTGAAACAGTGCAGCAGCCCTTCTGTTGGTTAGGTAACCACTTATCCAGTGTAACAGCCTACCTCCTATATCCATTTTGGCTAGTTCGTACAATATCAGTTGCCTATTGGCAATATCAAATGCAGCTTTTAGGTCAAGAAATGTGGTGTATCTGTGCCTTTCATCACCATGCACAGTTAGGAATGTGGTGATGCAATTATGTACACCTTTACCATGGGTGAAGCCATTTATGTTAGGAGACATGTGTTCTCTGATTCTATATAAGAGTCTGCCAAGAACCATCCTCTCAAAGGTTTTACACAGGCAGCTGGTTAGTGATATGGGACGAAAGGCATCAGGCTGTCCTGGTTTCGGTATTGGTACAACAATACTGCTGGTCCATGATGTGGGTAGTTGGCCCTCGGCATGACTCATATTGTACTCTAACACCTGCCACTCTGTCACAGGTGTGGAAATTGAAGGCTGGTACACAGGTGTCTTATTCATATATTCCTCCTACTTGTGTTCATTGTCCTCTTGTTGTCCTGCTAGATATTAATTATTTTATCATTGTTTATCATCTTGCTGTAGTTGTCGTGGGAACATTATTTCAGCGTTTATGAAATATTTACGAAGCAATACCTGTCTTTATCCAATTAATATGTATAGAGTAATATTTGTCTTTGATCCATATTTCTAGAACGTCTGTCAAGCATTCAACAACATGTAGGCTTAGATCAGGACTTTTATCATCCCAGTGTGATCAGCGGAAAGTGTTCAGCATAGTTTAATCATCGTCGTCTGATCACTCTCATGAGATAAGTTTTGAGGTCTCCATCTAGTTGTAAACATTACCTCAGTCTGAAGATTTTTGTAGTCCTCGTTATCCTGAACAACAACAAACAACTGGTTAATGGACAGATTACAACATTATCCCATAACCACCACCACCACCACCACCACCACAACAACCACAACCACCACCACCACAACAACAACAACAACAACCACCACCACCACAACCACCACCACCACCACAACAACCACAACCACCACAACAACCACAACCACCACCAACACCGTTTGTGTTGTTGTTGTTGTGGTGGTGGTTGTTGTGGTGGTTGTGGTTGTTGTGGTGGTGGTGGTGGTGGTGGTTGTTGTAGTGGTGGTGGTTGTTGCTGTGGTTGTTGTTGTTGTTGTTGTTGTTGTGGTGGTGGTTGTGGTTGTTGTGGTGGTTGTGGTGGTTGTTGTGGTGGTGGTGGTGGTTGTGGTTGTTGTGGTGGTGGTGGTGGTTGTGGTTGTTGTGGTGGT